>NC_056474.1:5097136-5348301 GCF_008729295.1 Plectropomus leopardus | reverse complement strand
TATCACCTGTTGTGAGATGTCAGTAACCACCTTATAAAGCAACATTGTATATTTGGTAATATTTATACTGTTTATCGACTACACATGTCTTATTGTTCTTTATGTGTCTGTAAATGTGAATTCTGTGCTGTTTTTGTAATTTTCATATAATTTGTATACAGAATTCACTGGAAGTTAACTAAAAAAAACCATAAGCAGATGTTAATTTTTTAAAACTTTTTGCCTTAGCTCCTTCCAACTCCGAGAAAACACACACGAAGAAAACACAGGTGATGGGCAATAACATAAGCTACATAATAAATAATAAACCCCAAATTACTTCATTTAATATATTTTATGCCCTTCTTTTAAAAAGACACAGCGTCACTATCGCAATATGTTGTTGTTCATGATACATTTTATAGTCCTACAATTCCATCAGACTAATCGTTTGTTCCTGTGCCGTCCAAAGGGTGTTGTCCATTTGTCTACTGTCCGCCTGATTCCATGTGAATGCAGCATAACTTCAGCCAACATAACTACAAATCTAACCCCAACCATTATCCTGATCTTAACCCAAACCTGAGTCCAACCACAACCAGAAAATGAAGTCTTAACTCCCTAAAAACAGCTCTTCGAAGAAGTTATGGTCTGCTCAAAATGTCCACACTTTCCTCACAGTCTCTAAATCTCTAAAGTTGCTCCTCGATAAGACAGTACACATTCAGAAAAACAGAGTATGCAGCTACAGTTTAAAAAATAAAAAAAAGAAAAGAAAAAAAAGTGTTCTTACCATCCAGAACTCTGTCAAGATGCTGAAACTGGTTGTGAGACTGATCTTTGTATCTGGTGCAGATGGAGCAGGAGCAGGAGCAGTCGGAGGCACAGTCACAATCATTCTGATAGAAAACAGCAAAGACAAGAACACCTTCAATAAATTCAAAAAACTTCCAGGAAACTGAAACTTTAGCAGAAGAAAAGCAGCAGGCGTTCTCCCTTGTGTGTCTGTGTTTGAAACCGATTACGGAGAATAAACAGACAGGGCAGAGTTAACGTACATAGCAGCTAGGTCTCTGGCTGATTTCCTGTAAAAGGTAAAGCTCACCTCCTTTTTCTTTAGATCCTTCATCCGGCGAACAAGCGTCAAATAGAAACCGACTCCAAAACAGTTTTTGAGGAAAAGGGGGGATCCGCAGCAGTGGAGTTGTCCTTTGGAGATGATGGCGATGCGATCACTCAGCAAGTCGGCCTCGTCCATGTGATGAGTGGACAGGATCACCGTCCGGCCTGCACAGAGGGTAAAACTTTTAATAAGGTACTTTTTATTAATATGACATCTGAATCAAGGGATTTCAGATTAGCAACAAAAAAAATGTAACCATAACTTTAAAGTGCCATCGCCAACAGATCATTGATTTAATGACTGCAATTTTGTGCTTTTGTTGTAGCGCTGTAGCTGAATTTTTCCGTTTGATCAGTTCACTACTTAATTCAAGTGCCTCGGGAGAGCTGTAGAGCTGCAAAGGATTTTGTTTTATTCTTTAGTGGCTTCAGTGTAGCAGCAAAAACTGGACTTCAGGGGTGAGACGTGTACTGATGGGTGTAAAAGTGGATCAAAGGAGTAAAATGTAACCTGGAGGGCTAAAATTTAGGCCTTAACCCTCTGAAACCTGTAAAGATATCTATTTTTTTGTGCTGTCATCAGAAACCGTTCACAAGTATTTAAACCTTTAAAATGTAAGTGAATTGCTTTGATTTCTTTCAAAAACATATGAAAAAAGGTCATTAGCAACTTTGCTTGAACTGTCCTGCAAACTGCAAGAAATTAGCAAAAGGCGACAAGAGAAATACCTGAAAATTTGCTAAAAGGAGGAGAAAGACTGGGAAAGAGAAAATAGTTTTAAACTCACAAATAACCAGGGAAAAAATAAAAAAAACTATACTAATAATAATTTATTATTATCATATAAATTAGGTTACAGAAATATATTTTTTATTTATATGTATTGTTTCTGTTTTATTTTATTTTCATATTTTTCCGGTAATTTCCTGGTTTTTTTTTTTGTTTGTTTGTTCTACTTTACTTTTCTTTCTGCCCTTTTAAGGTAATTTCATTGTAACTTTTTACTAATGTTTGGTTACTTTTTGGGTAGTTTGTTGTGAATTTGCTCATTGCCATCTTTCTATGTTTTTGAAAGAACATGAAAAAAGCCATCTGCAAGGGTCAATGGGTTAAATGAGACTTTTTTTTTACCAGCTCTGTATTTCAGTAGGAGGTCCCAAATGGATCTCCTGGAATAGGGGTCCACTCCTGAGGTGGGTTCGTCCAGGATTACGACCTTTGATCCGCCAACAAACGCCATGGCAACTGACAGTTTCCGCTGCATGCCGCCTGTAGAGTGCGTGAGAGCCAACGGTTCAGAGCAGAAACAATAACAAAGGAATAAATGAAAATTTTTTCTCTCGCTCTTTTACAAACACAGAGAAACGAGTTGTCCACCTGAGAGGTTCTGAGCCTCGTCGTCTCTCTTGTGAGGCAGCCCGAGGTCCAGCAGCATGTCCTCCACCTCCCTCTGCGCCTCCTCCTGAGTGCGACCCTTCAGCAGTGAGTAGAACAGGATGTGCTCTTCCACTGTGAGACTGGAGCAAAAACAGGGCAATGGTAATATGAATTTTTACAGAGGAAGAGTGTAAAATTGTCGTTTTGACAGTTTTTTGACTGTATGGATGCTTTAAAGCTGGGAGAGTCTGGATGGGGAAGTGAATCAGTAACTCTGGCTTTCAGCAACTGCTGTCAAAGCCAGTGTCTGAAAAATGTGCATTAACTAAGTCTGTTACTTTATAACAACTGAAAGTATTCTAAATTTTTAATGAGCAACTTTTAACAAAAAGCTAGAAGTAACCTTGCGGTTGTATGCTTCTGCAAACCAGTCACGTTGCAATTACAGTTTACATCCACGTCTGTAAAAATATAGATCCTACACACACATCTTCCCCCCAGCAGCACAGAAGATCTATTCAGTGAGCACAGTTTTAAGGTGGGCACCCAAGATCAGCGTCACCAATGCAGTATCTGAACAGTTGTCTCCCTTTCTGTTCCTGAGTTGTGATGCTGAGTAATGGCTCGAAAAGTTTTTTTTGAAGAACATTTTATTGTCACAGTCGAGTTGACTTTTTGAATATAAAATGTCATCTGTTCACCATTTTATCCTATTTGACATTTGTGTAATGTATGAATTTTGGAGCTGTGGGCAAAAAAACATGTTTTGTGGGGTAAAAGTGACATTTGCCTTTTGACTGTCTACCACCAAAATCTAATCAGTTCATCTTTGAGCCAAAGTGGACGTTTGTGCCAAATTTTAAGGAATTGCCTCAAGGTGTTCATCGAAAAATGTGTTCTCTCTCAAGAATGGCACCGACGAGGTTACAGTGACCTTGACTTTGAGATTTCAACACCAAAATGTAATCATTTCATTCTTAAGTCCAAAGTGATGTTTGTGCCAAATTTGAAGAAATTCCCTCAGGATGTTCTTGAGAAAACATGTTCGCAAGAATAGGACATACAAGGTTACAATGACTTTGCCCATTGACCTATGACCCCAACATCTAATCAGTTTATTTTTGAGTCCAAACAGATGTTTGTGCCAAATTTGACCAAAATCCCTTCAGGCATTCTTGAGATATTGCATTCACAAGAATTGGATGGATGAACAGACAGACAAAACATAACCCCTTCAGCAACAGCTAAAAAATGCAACCGATGAGTATTTTTAGTTTGTTCATCAGCATGAATACTTCTCTTCACACTTTTTTTACAGTAAATCCTGGAAAAACTGTATGCATGTAATTGATTTTCATGTATTTTTGAAATGAAGTGAGTCCAGTCCTTTCAGCACTTATGTTATGTAACTCACTGTTGGTAGAGGATGTTGTACTGAGGGCACATCCCCAAGGACGAGCGGATGGTGTCCATGTCGGTCCTGATGTCGCACCCATTAATGTAGGCGGTGCCAGACGTAGGAGGGAACAGGCCAGTCAGGATGGACCTGGACGGAGCAGAAGCATATTCAGCACCAATACCATGACAGGAGAGTTGCCAACTTTGTGCGAGGGTCTTCAGGTCAACAGCTTGTAAGTATTAAAAATTGTTTAGTAGCAGGAACCAGCCAGCCTCTGAGCCTGCATGAAACTTCTTTTAAACTTGTTTAAGCTGCCTGTTGAATTAAGAGGACACACTAGAAGTAAAAACATTTTGGACTGTTTAACTTTTATAGCATGTCCTCTTTTAGACTAGTGGAAAGAAAATGTTCAAAATACACAATAGTATGAGTTTTTTTCGTTCAGATTTCTGTTAAGGAAATGTATGCATAAAGTGCATGATCAACTGGGGAAGTTTCATGGTGATATCTATCACTCACAATCTACCCACCTTATGTTTTATTTTAGGTCTAAAATTGTATGAAACTATACGACACTATTCTTTATTTTCTCAAAATTATTTTTTTCTCATACTGTGAGCCAAAAATCTCCACTTCAGTAGCACTTACATGAACCCAACATGCCAGTTTGACTCCTATCTATACTCAGACGCAGGTCCAGCATTCAAAGCTCAATTTAAATAATATTGTATCCCTATAAACACAGAGAAAATTGTTTGGTTTTTTTGGGGGGGGGTTACCCTATTAACCTGCAGTGTCTCCCCTTAAATTCTTATCAGATTATCTGAGTTCACATCTATGTAAAAGTAAACATTTGCTCCACAGTCATTAAAGACATTTGCAACTTGTTAAATCTGATTTCAGCTTACATGGTGGTGGTTTTTCCTGCCCCATTGTGCCCCAAGAAGGACGTGATCTGGCCCTCATAGAAATTGATGCTGAGACAGTTGACAGCTGGACGAGAACATCCGTCGAACACCTTCACCAGGTCCTGGATCTGCACCCCCATCACCAGGCCCACCGGGTCGGGCTCGAAGAATATCTGACCTGCATAGGAAAACAAAAACACTGAGTTAACACTTAAGCAGAAAGAAATCTATGAATATAGTCCAGTGACTTAAAAACTCTTATTTTTACATGCATCATCAAATTAATAGTCTCTCTAATGGCAATAATTGTCAGTTACACATCTTAATTTTCTAATTTTTGTATCTGTGCCGTTCCCTTATTGTGTTGCAGATCCAGGTGTGGTGTGCTCCCCTGCCTGTCCACCAGATGTCCTCAGTGTTGTCCCCACATACAGTTTGGTGTCACTTTCCAAGTCCAGTCAGTCCTTCTCTCAGTCACATCTTGTTTTCAGGCTTCAGCTCTGCATTTGTGTCCTCACCTTCTGAGCCCTGACACTCCTCCTCCTGGTTCGGGGTTTCCTCTAGTCGTCTCAGCAGCTCCCTCTCTCTCTCCAGTTGATCTCTCTTACTTTGGTGCTTACAGGTTTTCCTGCTGGCTGAACCATTACATATGTATGTCTCCGGTGTTCCCCTGCTCTCGACGTCCTTCTCCATGTTGTCTGCTTCGGGTGTCTCAAGAACTTCAGGGGCTGAAGAAGACAGATTGCAATGGGGGGGGTTTCTTTTTTACATTTTTTTTTCTCACATATGTATGTGAAAAGTTCCTCTCATACAAACAACTACAATATGGCTTGAACATGTGTGTTGATAGTGACCGGAACAGTGTTTTTGTGTCTAGGTGACTTCTGGGAAAAAACATTTAATGCAGTTGGTCCATAGGCGAGTGAGACTGTTACAGTCGGCAGTCACGAAACAGGCTACAATGTAACGACTCAGGGCAGTTATGCACAGTCCAGCATCCACTAAAATGGCTTGTTTTGACACTGACAGGCTCAGATTATTAAAAGAGGTGAACACTGAACAATGAAAGGGATTCTAACAGGGATAGACCTTTGAGTTGAAGAGTAAGATCCTTTGTTTAACCAGTAAAAGCTCCAAAGTCAGCATCTCCAAATCCACCAAACTCCATATAAATACACAGTAATTTTAGCATGTATGGAGCCATCTTATTTTCACATCTAGCTGGGCGAATTAAGGGTTTATTTCAACCAAACTAGACAGGGTAATTCTTGGAACAGTAAAAAGGTATACCACAGCAGTTTCTGTGAGTCTTATGTTGAGTCCCTCAAATTTAAATGATGTGTGTTTTACGATGATAAAATTGATGTTTTTTTTAAATGTAGTCTGGTGGCTTTGGCAACAGTAATTTGGGTGCTGTTTGCAGTTAAACAAAGAGGAGTTTACTCTTCGACAAAAACGTCTGTCTTTGCTGGGTTCATTTCATAACGTTGTCAAACACTTAAGATAATTTGAGCTTTTCAGTGACAAAAACAAGCACTTTCAGTGGACATAACTTTATGGTGAAAATTGGACAGTGGTTACGTATATTGCAGCCTGTTTTGCGACCGCTGGCTGCTGTGGGCTCATTCAATACTGGACTAATTGGCACAAAAATGTGGAAAAATTGGGACTAGGTTGAAAAATACCAAAGTCACTAACATGGTTGTCGAAACATGCATCCTGGTAAGATGTTTTTATTTATGTATTGCTTTGCTGCTTGCTATATTTATCAAATATGATAAAACACTAAGTTGGATATAGAGCAGCATTCATACAGGTTGATTTTGCTCTTCTTTATAATAGAGAGGTCGTAAGAGAACTTCAAACATTATGTTGGCTTGGATGACTTATTGTCTGTGCTGGCAGGAGTGCGCTCTACTAAACTGTCTCCTACCAACATGATGGCTCATTTCCAGCTGCAGAAGCTCTAGAGGGGGCAAGGGAGAAAATCTTCCTTGTGGGCGTCTCAACTCATTATATACCTTATATTGACCTTTCCAATACAATCGCAATCTTCCAGTGGCATTGTAAGCTTTTCCACAGTGCTGTTATATTTTAGCTAAACATAAGGGAATTCTCTTCTCCCACTCAGGTTCTACTTGCAAAGCTCATTAAAATGATGAACCTTAACTCACAGGGCTGCTCCTCAGTCGTGAGACATGTCACACATTTAAGAGTCAGAGACACTTACCTTGATCAGGCATCTCTGAGTGTGAGCCTGCAGGTGTTTGCCAGTATGACTGCTGGAAGGGGAAGTAGTACGGTCGACCAATGCCATACTGTCCTGTGGAGGAAAAAAGGATAAATTTGATATAATCCTTAGTGTAATCAAGTTGTAGTACCTCTGAAGTGCTAAAATACTGTGTAAAGTAAATGAGTGTATAAGTAGCCCAACCTGGAAAGACATTATCCAGATACCAGGCCAGAACAGCGTAGAGGACAGCATCAAACACCATCATGAGGATGGAGAGGAGGAAGGAGTAGCTGTCTTTCTCTAACGGGCTGGTCATGATGTTGTCCCACTGCAGACCCAGGCCCTGCTCCTCGTACCGTGACAGATACTCTGTCCCGAAGCCAAAGGCCACCGGAGACAACAAGCTCTACAGAAGCAGAGGGACACATTTATTGAATAAAAATTTAAACATGCCATTTTTGTTTTTGCTCCCATTTTACACAGGTTTAAGTGAAAGATCTTAGACTTTTTTTCAAGCACTCAGAAGTTATATTTTTCTTAAATTTTGGTCACAAATTTGTTAAAATCTGTGTTAGTGAGCACTTCTTATTTTTCAAAATAATCCACCTTCTGAATTGTATGGCGTGTCAATATGCTGATTAAACAGCATCACTTCTACATCCTAAGATACACCTGTGTAGTAATGAAGCTGCTTATTCAGCATCTCGATGTGCCACACCTGTGGATGGACTATCTTGGAAAAGTATTAATGCTCACTAACACAGATTTTAACAAATGTGTCACCAAAAGTTGAGAGAAACATATCAACTGAGGGCATGAGAAAGTCTTAGAACACAGCACGGTCTTAAAACAGAAGCAAAAACAAAAGTGTTGGGTTTAATGGCTTGTTCAGTGTACATTACACACACTTGAATGATAGAATATCTTCATAAATAAATGGAACTGCAAAATTTAACATCTCAAATGTATCACTGTCTGTGACATCCTTGCTGCCTGTATTGTTGTACTGGTAAGAGAAGAGACTTTGGATGAAAGTTCATTCCATGATAATGTGTGATCTCCCTTAAAACCATAAATTTGGATTTATTATTCCTTTCAATTGCAAATGTTTGTGCTTAAACAGTATCTGTGAGTTTTTCTGTATTTGTAAAATAAAAAAGTAGACATACAGCAGCCAACTTCATGCTCTTGGTGATGCGGTCCTGCCAGGCAAAGCAGAGGATGTGTGGCAGATAGAGGGTGAAGTAGATGATGCCGCTGCAGGCGGCTGCCAGGTTTGCCTTGTTGAAGAACACACTCATCAGGAAACACTGCATGATGGTGGCAACGGTGAAAGTCAGCAGGAAAAAGAAGACGAGGATGGGGTCGCTGTAATTCAGCACCTTTCCACCCTGAGAGGAAGGACAGACATAGTGTGTGATTATATTGAGAAGATTTTAAACATCAAAACACTGCTGTAACAACGTAGTACAACCACTAATGAATGAGTAAAACAATTCTCCCCATAAATAGAGCTTTTTAAATCCTTCACAAGAGGGCACCATTGCACCCTACAAAACATTCACCCTCCAAACCAGCAAACAAAACTTGACCCTAGTTTCTCAATCAACATGGCCTCCTTCTTTCACCTCGTCTGTCCTCTTCTCTTACCATGATGATGGTGGTGAGCAGCGCCGTGCTTGTGGTCATCATGATGAAGCTGTCGATGAAACACGTGTACCAGATGACTCCGTTGTCGACCCCCATGGCTTTGAGAGTCTCCTTGAGGCGCAGCTCCTTCTCCAGCACGATGCTCTTCACAGTCATGGACACAGAGTAGATCCAGGCCAGCACCATGAACATGGGGAAGCAGCGGTTCAGCGTGATCATGAAGCTGCAGGAGAACAGAAAAGCAAAGAGGGAGAGGAAGTAAAACACCAAATCTGGACTGAGAAAACCTCATTAAACGCATGAGAAAAATGTCTCTGATGACCTGCTGTAGCTCTAAATACAACAATATTAACTTCTAAATTATTTCAATAAATGCTGGTCTCTTTTAATAAGAAGACTGTGAGAAAGTCATATCAGAAAATGAGTGTTTCAGGGAGCAAAATTAAAGCCACTATGTGTGAGATTTGACAATTTTAGACTGTGGTGCCGCCCAGTGGTGATATCACAAATAACACTTTGACAGACAATATATGCTGCTCCCCACCTCCCCAACAAACCTGACAAGTAGCCACTGAGATTAAAAGGCTGAAAACAATACACACGCTTTATTATTGCACATACTAAAATGGACTTTTCAAAATTAAACTTTAAAAAAAATTCACTCATATTATTTTCTACTTTCATTGACTGAATTTTTAACCAATATCAGTCCTAATCATACATTTCAAATAATCGTTAATTTTTAGAATTGCCAGGTTTTTGGCATGATTCCACTATGTTTTTAGATGAAAAAAAAATTCAACACAAAAAACACAAAAATTTCAATATACTACATGCAAAGCAGATTCTTTTTTTTTAGCACATACTGGGATAATGCATGTTTTTATGCTTTGATACCTTTGGGATCAAAAATTGCATTTTGAATTGGTTTCAATGGTGCATTTTTTGCACTTAACAGTATGAATAGAGCAATTTCTGTTTGCACAGTGTATTTAAGACTTATTGTAGGAGCCGAACTGGATTAAACAAAAAAACACAATCCTGCCAAAATGTATATCATATGCATGGACAGAGACAACATGATCAAAAAATAAACAATGAAATGCTCGTGAAATGCACCAAACAGTCCCTAAGGGTTAAGTTCTGTGAGGATGCACTCATTTGTCTTGATAAGGCTGCATTTTCAGGGGTTGACAGTGAAATGACATTACCTGCACAATCAATCAACCAACAAATCAGTCGATCAGTGAGTTAGAGAGTCAATCAAAAACTGGTATTAAATTACAGCCGGACATACACAGACACTTTCAAAGAGAAGTACACAAATATGCCCTAAATGTTATCATTTATGTCACAAGTCTACATCCACCATTGGAAAAATCTCCTGTTACATGAAGTCACTGATTCACTCACAGGTCATCTACGTAGCACGGATACGGCATCTGCTGCACGTAGACACCCAGAGGCCAGTCTTTGCCTGTGTGAAGCTTGATGATGCCGTGTTCAATCATGTCCTGCAGGTAGGCAAAGCCACCCCAGATGTACCTCTGGTCCTCCATGGGGTCTGCCCTGGGGCCAGGGTCCCAGTACCTGAGAGGAAGGTACAGAAAGTGGTTCTTCTGGATAAGACTGTAGCCTAGAGATCACCTATGAGACACATTTTTAAGCCTTTTTTCTTGTTGAATAAAATAATCCTAATCACAGCTTCCACTCAAAACATTGTCATACTAAAACATCCCACAGCCAAATTCTCTGAACCAACATACACACCACATATACACTACATTTACTTAAGCGGATAAGTCCGGGGCAAAGCCCTCTTACAATCTGATTATTCAATTGTATAGAGGCAGGACTCCCACTGGGTCCATTACAGCCTGCTGGTGCGCTGTAAACAGCTACAACATTTCTTTCACCCCAGGGGCTATTGACATACAGCCTGTTTATGAATGGGAGATCAAAGGGAGAGGAAAATGTGTGTGAGAGCCTCTCATGGGAGGATAAAAGGGCAGGTATTGAGTTAATATGGAACCACCGAGAGACTTTGGAAAACACATTGAGACCAGCTGGAGAGGTTTCTCTTTTCCTCCTTTGAGGAATGTGACAAATCCATATAAATTGCCTCATTAATACGGCAGCAACCACATGAAAAAATGAAGGAAAGGCAGGTTGTTGGGGTGATTTGGTAGTCTTAACGTTACTGGTTGGATTCTGCTACACCCCTGTGTGTATGCATACCAGCCGGCTGCAATGAAATGGATTGGAATTGGATTTTTTTCTTTGCTAATAAAATGTTAGTAACCTATGTTTTTGTGTGATAAATTTGCTTCTACCGAGTTTTTGGGAAACTGCAGCCCTTATAGGATTGGCAAGCTGTATCTACACAATAAAATGGATAGAAAAAAAAAACATGTTTTGCTACACAAATACATTCATCTTCCTGACATCTCAGTATTTTTCCTTGTGGAATACATGACTGTTTGACTGTTGCTCAAATAAAGCAATCTGAAGTTAGAAAGAAAAATCCCTCAATGCTCAGCTTGATTATTGCCTCATGGTTGTATGTCGCTGCAAACCTGTTGAGTGCAGATGTAGTTTACATCTATTTCTCTGAAGACATGAATGCTTAACACATATCTTCCCCCCTTGACGGCACACAGGATCTATCAGATGTCACAACTTTATAATTTTATCCTATTTGATATTTGTGTGAAATGTTTTAATTATCTGTGTATTGATTTTGGTTTAAAAAAAAAAGCAAAACATGTTTTGTGAGTTCACAGTGACCTTCTACCACCAAATTCTAATCAGCTCATTGATGAGTCCAAGTGGACGTTGGTGCCAAATTTTAAAAAAATCCTTCAACATGTTCTTGTATATTGTTTTGATGAGAATGAGATGGATGCAAAGTCATGTTAACTTGACCTTTGACCACCAAACTCCAATCATTTCACCACTGAGTCTAAGTGGATGTTCAAATTTGAAGAAATTCCCTCGAGAAGATCTTGAGAAATCAAGTTTACAAGAATGAGTCAGGTGAGGTCACAATCAACTCAACCTTTGACCACTTCTGATCACTTCAGCTTTAAGTTGAAGTGGACATTTGTGACAAATTTGAAGAAATTCTGTCAAGGCGTTCTTAAGATATTGCGTTCACAAGAATGGAACAGACAACCCGAAAACATAGACATATACAACTTGTGATAAGGAGTCAAAGCAGACACTTAACTTTATCTTTGGGGGTCACAAGCACAAAATGTCTGGCAGTCCTTGTACCAAAACAACACTCCACACAGCTTTTACTGACCTGTCTTTGATCTTGTTGGTGCGCTCCACTGCATCAATGTCCATACGGATCTTGTACTTGACGTGCGGGGGTACACTTGTGGTCCAGGGATACATGTCCATGAAGACGACACCAGCCCAAAACTTATTCTCCTCCAGCAGGTACAAGGCCTGATGGTTCATCTGAGACTCATCCGTGTAAGCCACAAATTTATCCAGATTGATGCACTGTAATTAGAGGAGAAAAGAGTGTTGTGACGATGTTACAAGTGCTAAGGCAATTTACTTGCATGTATACATATGTAGGTCCTGCCCAAAATATGTCCCCATTGTCGAACAGAAACGTGAAGTGGCAAAAACAATGGGATTAAATGGTCAGATTATTAGTCTTTAGATGTTTCCTTTACGAAATCATGTCAGTCAGTCAGTCATTTACTGTAACCGCTTGTCCTCGTAAGGGTCGCAGGGGGGGCTGGAGCCAATCCCAGCTGTCATTGGGCGGAAGGCGGGGTACACCCTGGACAGTTCGCCAGACCATCGCAGGGCCGACACATATAGACAAACAACCACACACACTCACAGTCACACCTAAGGGCAATTTAGAGTCACCGATTAACCTGAGCTGCATGTCTTTGGACTGTGGGAGGAAGCCGGAGACACGAAATCATGTATTTTACATAAATTTATGCTGTTTTATTAAGTCAAAGTTTTGTACATTTTGTACAGTTTGTACATTAATCTATTAAGCATTGGCAAAAATTAGAAAGCGTAATACATTCACTCAGGGCCGGCTCTACCCAATTTGGTGCCCTAGGCGCCCTAACCCTAACCTGCACCTCCGCACCCAATAACGACACATCATGTGCTCACACATAATTTAGGAACATGTCACTGTTTATTTATTTGTAATGTTAATATATTTTTTTTTCTAGACAGAAAACACTAAGTGAGGGCGCCAGTGGGCATAGAAAAATATTATTTTATTATTATTTTCCCTCGAGACCAAGGGGGACTGGCGGCGTGGCGGCGCCCCTCCAGCAGATGGCGCCCTAGGCGACCGCCTATATCGCCTATGCCAAGAGCCGGCCCTGCATTCACTTGAGAATTAAAAATGATTGCCCTGTTTTTCCTGAATTAACAAGATATTAAACCCAGAATCCTGAAAAATGTTTTAATTTAAAAATTCTGCTGTTATCTTGTTAATTCAGAAAAACCACTAGGATGCCTTGTGCTGCACCAAACCAATAAACACTCTTGCTGGTGGGTGACATACACTTGTCCATTTTTCCAACATAAACAACATGGCAGCCATTTTTATTATACAGGAAACAGTATGGGTGCCCACTTCAATACAAATAAGTACAATATATAGTTGGACAAACAGCAGTAGAGCCAACATAAAAATGTGAGCTGAGCGATGAGCAGGGAGATCTGGGTGCTGGATAGATTAATGGAAGTTTACCGCAGTTCACTGGCACATACTACTCACATTGTTGTGACACAAAGCTGGTTGAAAATCAGCAAAGTATCCTTTTAACATAACCATCTTTCACTGATACGATTTGGTTACATGGGAAAATCTGAGCTACTACATTCATTCTGCAGCAACACACACAAACACTTATCCATGCAGCTAAGCAAATGCATGCACTTTTGTGTCTCAGCACACATGTGCACAAATCCACGCTACAAACACACACACACACACACACACACACACAGTTGGGCCCACTTTCTCACATGCACACACACGCTCTCTCTCTCTATGAAACACGCGTAATTGCCATGTGAAACTCCCACCCTACACTCAAACGCTGCTCTCTAACCCCCACATCCCTGTGTACACCGTGTCTAATGTTTCCATTCACATTACTGTACAATACCCTGAGAGAGCGCAAAGAAAGAGGAGAGACCACTTCCCATTCATCTTTACGGGGACCATACATCCACAGCACAATCATGTTCACTCAGAGATGGGCAGAGAAGAAAGACCCTCACTGATACACATGTTCCAGCGGGATTTCAGTGTGAGAAACATACCCCTGACAGAGTGAGAGGGCCTAATGCTAACTGCAGCAGTGATCCTATGGCCCAATGCTAGCTGACAGCTATATCTAATTGGCTAAACCTCCTGGGTTTGTTTGTGAGGCTCTGAAGGGTCTCGATGCTGAACTTGGAGACAAAGGACAGATTGAGATGCCTGTACTGATAGGGCTCTCTCCAAAACCCGCAACCCCTGCCCCCTTTAAATCAGCCCAGAGAGGAGAGAGGGAAGGCGTGAAGGATGGATAGAGTGATTTGCCCTCTTTTATTTCGCAGGCGCAGGGGTCTGTTTCAATGCGGGGCCATACACTAAAACAGCATTGAGCTCATGGAGGGGGGTGACTCACTCCCACCTACTCTCCGCTTTATCACTGGCTCCACAATGAGAGCGAAGCGGGGGGGTGACAGCGGGCTTGTTCTCCCCACCTTTCAGCCTACAGGACGGGAGAGCGGCTCAATGGCCGTGCTAAGTGGCCTGCTCTGTTTCAAAGAGGCCTGGCTGCAATCTCCTGGGAGCAGACCTGGAAGACTGATGCACCTGTCTGGAGTGCTGAGAGTTGGTCTGACAAAAAGGCTGAACATTTCGTCCTAAGGAATGTGCAACTTTTGTCAAATAGTGAACGGGGCGAAGAAGAAAACTAGAACTTGACCTCCGATCACCAAAGTCTAATCAGTTAATTCTTGAGTTCAAGTTTGTGCCACATTTTGGGAAACTTCCTTACGGCCCTCTTGAGACGGATGCAAGGTCACTGTGACCTTGACCTTTGACCACCAAAATCTAATCAGGTCATTGTTGAGTGCAACTGGACGTTTGTGCCAAATTCGAAAGAATTCCATCATGGTGTTCTTGAGATATCACGTTCACAAGAATGAGACAGATGCAAGGTCACAGTGACCTGACCTTGACCTTTGACCACCAAATTTTAATCAGATTATCACTGTGTGCAAGTGGAAGTTTATGCCAAATTTGAAAAAAAAAATCCCTGAAGATGTTCTTGACATATCAAGTTCACGAGAATAAGATGGATGCAAGGTCACTGTGACCTTGACCTTTGACCACCAAAATCTAATGAGTTCATTGTTGAGTGCACCTTGACGTTTGTGCCAAATTCAAAGGAATTCCTTCACGGTGTTCCTGAGGTATCACGTTCACATGAATGAGACAGATGCAAGGTCACAGTGACCATGACCATTGACCACCAAATATTAATCAGTTTATCATTGTGTACAAGTGGAAGTTTATGCCAAATTTGAAAAAAAAAAATCCCTCAAGGTGTTCTTGACATATCAAGTTCATGAGAATGAGGAGACAGTGAGGTCACAGTGACCTTGACCTTTGAGCATTGAAATCTAATCAGTCGACCGTTTTGTCTGAGTTAATGTTTGTGACTAATCTGAGAAAATTCCCTCATGGTGTTTTTGAGATATCACATTCACGAAAATGACACAGAAGCGTGGTCAAAGGGACCTCGACTTTTGACCACAAAATTCTAATCAGTTCATTGTTGAGTCCAAGTGAATGTTTGTGTCAAATATAAAGAAATTCCCTCAAGGCGTCCTTTAGATATTGCATTCATGGATGAATGCGACCGACGAATGGACAACCATAAAACATCATGCTTCTGGCCATGGCTATTACCAGCACAGAGGCATAAAAACAAACAGTGACAAGACAGACACAAAGATCAGATAAAGTATTGTGTTTCTTACCTCTCCATACTTGTTGAACGTGCGTACTATCTGGTCAACGATATTAAAAATGTTCCTCCAGTCAAAGTTGGGCATGCCCACCTCCCTCTGGTCCTCTGGACCGCTGTGCAGGAAGTTAAGAATGTGTCTGGTGGAAAAGTCAGTGTCCTGCAGACTGTTGTCCATGAAATGCATCACTGTCGGGTTTCTCAGAGTGTCCTGCAGTGATTGAGGCAGAAGTGTAGTTAGTTTATTCGTGTAATATATACATATTACATATGGAAGAGTTAACCCTTAGAGACCTGAGCAATTTGGCTTGATGTCTTTCAAAAACTTAGTTTGAGGTCATTGAGCAACTTCAGAAAAAATCACCCAAAAATAGCAAAAAGTACACGGAAATAACCTGAAAATATGTTAAAAACTTGGACAAACAGCAGTAGAGCCAACATAAAAATGTAAGCTTTTTTTTTTCCAAATTTACTAATTTCTTGCAATTTTTTAAATAGTCCAAGCCAAGTTGCAAAAACAAAGGGATATATTGGGAGATATAAATAATATTCATAACTATGTTTTCATTAGTTCATAATCACCTGAAACTAAGATTGTTATGTTTTTGTCACCTCAGCCTGAGCTATTTATATCTACATATGAAGCGAATTTTCCTCCACAGATTTGACCATGTAGTTTCTACTGTAGCCCAGAATGGACAAACCAAACACTGTCTCTAAACAGGGCCATTTGGACAACTATAGTTTTATCGCCTGCTTGGCACGCAGGAGACTTTTCAGTTGATTGCAGTCTGCAACATCACCACTAGATGTCACTTAATCCTAGACACTAGACCTTTAAATACAAGCTTCTTCTGTTTTGTGCTCAGGGAGGGTGTCAACTTTTTCAAGCAAAAGGCCCGATGGGATGTCAAGTATGTATTCTTTTGAATTTTGTAATGGATATTACTGTTTGTGGGTGTGCACAAAATTGCATACATGATCGCATCTGTGTGTGCATGTGCAGGATTTGTACCCTGATCATGTTCATCTGGACACTGTTGTTGAAGAAAGCCCAGAGCTGAGGCCCCAACTCCTCCCAGGCTTTGGCCATGTTCTGTAACCTCTCTAACTCCTCAAATGTTGTGTTGGCCTGTAACACACACACACATACACAAATCAGCACAAATAAACACTATAACAAATCAATGCACATTGATGTAAATTGATGATTGTTGGCATGTGCTGTTAACAACACTTACAAAACCTGATGATTTTATTTGAAGTCCTTCTATTGTAGAAAATAGTGTCAGATAGTTAACATCAGTGAGACTTGTAAAACCTGATCTTAACTGCAATCCTTTTTTAAAGCATGAGCATGAGTAATAAATGAGTAGACATCCACATTAGGTCGTTTTCTCTCCCACAGCAGGTCGTTTAACTCTCATTAGCAAAAACTCCTCTTGACATTGATCTAAGTTGTGTCAGGACGACTGAATGAGATGTGACAGACAGAAAAACATTCTGTTTTTCCTTTCATTGCTGCACCCTCACATTCAATTTATTGTTAATTTCTCCCCTCACACTGCTCCCCCTGTCCCTCCACCCTCCTCTTCTTTGGTAGTCAGCTCATTCCTAAGAAGGGTGGGGGTTCGGACGCATTAAAAACAGATACGCAGAGTGGTGAAAGAAATGGAGATGGAGAGAGAAAGTGAGCAGAGAGACAAACAGAGAGAGCGAGAGGTGAGGGGTCGGGCTGGAGGTGGTCTCTCTTACACTCTTTAATATCTTGTGGACGGCAGGGGAGTCGGGGGTGTACAGGATCTTTCCCATCAGCAGGGGCTTGACTGAATTCCACACAATTTTTGTGACAGGGTTGGACTCCAGGGTCTGCATCAGGGCGTTGCAGGAGGGAGCTACAAGGGGAGGAATTGTGAAACAAGTGAGATTAGATGAAAAAAAGATAAAGAACAGGACAAAAGAAAAGCGATAAGACATCTTATTGAACTTTCTCATATCCTCCACATCTGGGTAGCATTCAGATTCTATCAGTGAAGATGCTGATTTATCAAATGGCTTTATGGTGCAGATTTCCAAACTCATAGTATGTGATAAACTTGATTGGTTTAGCTCTTGTGCAGACTAAGACAACTGAAGAAATGTAAGAAAAGCTGTGACATCCAAGCTGTGAGCCAATTAAATGCTTTTTATCAATTCTGAACAGGTTTTTCGATATAAAGTGCTAAAAATGTGAAAAATTTAAATATTCCAGGATGGTCAGTATGCAAATTTTAGTGATGATTGTGCTGTTTCGGGGGATTATTGTTCCATATTGCAGAAATAGAGAGGCTGCTCAAAGCAGGAAATGAATTCCAATTAATTTCTGATCCTTCAGGAAACAAACAAATATTATAAAAGGAATTAAATCTTCAACATTTTGCTCTCCCTTGTTGAAGCTTAGCAGAAGTTGCAGTATAATTAACTTTTTTTTCAATAAAGTTTACTTTTTAATTGCACAATTAACAAAACAATTAAACATTATAAATTAATGTGCTTTTAAAAGACTCTTTAAAAAATAAAGCTGGTCCAACTGTAAAGCCCAGATAGAAGTGTTCAACAGTAAAAAAAATGAATAAATAATCAAAGAATTATCTAAAAAACCCAATAAAATCACAATAAAGTACATGATAACACAAAGAAAAAAATCATTCGTACTGACAGTTAAAATAATGAAAGATACATATGTTAAATTGGTAAATAAAGGGAAAAGGGAAAATGTATTACATGCCCTGTATAATGACTGCAAAAACAGAATACTACAAATTATACTGTATCTACAGCAGGGTATGTACTATATACTGTATTGGTATATAGTACAAACATATGCTATAGAATTCAGACTTTGAAACCCCTTTTATCAATATGCAGGTTTTTAAAATGAAAACCCACTAAAATAGGCAACAGACTCCTCTCCCATTGCCAGTAGACAAGAGCTGTGTACACAACTCTGACGCACCGGAAATTATTCAGTCTCCCTCTCAAAGTCTGTGCAGACTAATATGACGGTAATGTCATTGCTATCCTAGGATTCGCAAATTTGCACACAAGGGTCGTATTTCCATCAATGCCAATCAGAGTTGATCAGAGCTGGAACTGATGAATACCCGTGACACTGTCATTTTTTTCAGGAGTGAATGTCTTTGTAACTTTCACCATTAACGACAAAAGCCAGATGTTAGCAGCTATTGGTGGCTTTTTTGTACATTGGAAAGGGGCTTTACACAGTTCAACACCCCTTCACTTACTGACAGAGTTGTCATAGACGTAGTTGTGGTTCTTGGTGCCGTTGACCCCCAGAAACACCTTGTAGTTGTTGTCCTCATACCAGTTGAAGGACAGGACCCTGGAGCCGCCTCCCTCTGGATATCCACAGAAGAGGCTCGACACACTGGACATCAGCTTGGTGAACGTCGGAGGACCCCCGGCTTGAAACAGAGAGTAAACCACCTTCAGGAGCTCCTGAGAGCTCTCCCGCTCCATCAGCTGGAAAAGTCATACAGAGGGCCAGTTAAAAAAAAAACTTACCTACTGACTTGATAAAGTTTTAAAACCTACATAAGATCATCCATAACATCTTAAAGTATATCTGTTCAGGTTTGCCTTCCTTCCACTTTCACCTGTTTTTTACGATGTGCCTCACAGGTCATTCAAATTTCATTGTGTGATATAAAAATCCCTGTTTTTTTTAAATTAGGTGTCTTGATGTGGTAACAACAAAAACACCACGATACATCTCAAATTACAACTAATTTACTTCAAAAAATGATAAACAGGAACCACACTAGTCAGTTTATGTGCCCCCTTTACTGTCATATTCTTTGACCTGTGTCTGGAGATCATGGTGGGTCAAATCTATCTCCAGTAGGATGAATGAATGTTTGGTATTGCTATAAAGTGTAAATAATTAGCCTTGAGCTATTTGACCTTTTGTCGGATGATTATCTACAGGGTGGGGTATTTATGTCCGTCACATTCACTCATACTGTGTGAACAGTGTAACATAAACCATCACTAGAAAACAATAGTTGAAAGATAAGCAAACATGTTGGACAGACGCCTCTCCTCAAATTATGAGGATAGTCTGCGGATGGACTAAATATCCTCCTATTGATGAAACAAAAATAGCTTCATTCCAGTGCATTTCTCCGCGGTGTGTATCATTTCCTTTCTAAAAAAATAGCGAAGAGGCCGCCAGTAATTTTATTTCTTCTGAAAGATAAAATCAGATTATAGTGAAATCAACCTAAAATGTCCTTAAATCTGGGAAATGATTTAGATGATCTCATAAGGGATCAGATTTTAGGTGTAGTTTGTTTTTATTAGCACAGCTCTACAATCCCCATGAAATTTAAAATGTAGACTAAAATGCAACACTGATAAACTGGTTTCAGAGGTCAGTGATGAAAATTATTCATTACTACGTGTGCGCGCACACACACACACACACACACACACACACGTGCAACACGCCTGATTTTTTTCACTCACTCCCTTTTCCTCCCTTATTTATCATTTTATACAAACACACCAAATCAAAAGGAGGGAGAGGTGGGTAATGAGAGCCTTTGGCTCGCCTTTCTGTCACCACGGTGATACGAAGGTCCCACCTACAGGATGTGTCACCTCAAAGGAATGTCTCTTTTTCCCTCGGCCCTCCGACCCCCCTCTCTCGCTCTCTCCCACACCCTGCCTAAGGTGACGATGGGATACGCCTCCCCTGGGACACACAGCGAACGTGCCGAAACACACAACATAGTCCCCGTCGTTCTGTCCGCTTCTGTCTCTTTGTGTGTTCACACGTCTGGATCTGTGTGTATTACGTAACTATACTAACTGGTAGAGGTGCAGTTCATAAATGCATATACCAAGATTAGTGGAAAAAGTATATATTCTATTCTTTCTGGTGCAGAATATATTCTATTGTTTTCTACTCTTTTACAATATATTTTCTATATCTCTAATATATCTATTCAATTCCCTTAAAATCTCTATTCAGTGTGATTCTACTCTATTCCATTCTATTCTAAACACTGTCTGTTCTATTCTAATCTATGCATTCCCATTCTGTTCTATCCCTCTACAATATCTATTCTATTCTATTCTATACGTTCTGGTGTGGAATATTCTATTTTTTGCTACTCTTTTACAAAATATTTTTCTATATCTATATTTACTTACAATCTCTATTCTAATATATTCTATTATATCCTGTTCTGTTCTATTCCTCTACAATATCTGTTGTAATCTTTTTTTCTACTCAATGCATCTACAATATTCATTCTATTCTATCATTTTCTATTCTGTACATCTACAGTATGTCCTCTATTCTATTCTCTTCTCTTTTATTACTCTACAACATCTGTTCTTTTCAATACATCCACAATGTCTTTTCTAATCTATTCGCTTCTGTTTTATTCCTTTACAGCATCTATTGTATTCTATCATCTTTGATTCTATACATCTACAATATCTATTCTGTTTTGTTCTATTCCACTAGAATATCTATGCTTTTATATCAAATTCTATATTTCTAAAACATCTGTTTTATTCTATTTCTCTACATCGACTGTATTCTTCCCTACTGTGTTACATTTCAGTTCTATTTGATTTGCATTTAATGTGTATTAACTAAAGTGATAAATACACATGCTCAGCTCTGTGTAAAAGATATGCAAGATACACGTACGCTTGCACGCACATACAAACTTACATACACACACACACACAAAATAATGCCTGGATAAATGTACATGGATGCACATACACACACCCTCAAACAAAAATGACGTCAGCTTACAACGACCCATCAGCACTTGTAAAGTTCACATGGAGGTTGTTAACACACACATGTACACCCCACATTGTTGAGCCCATCACTCAGCCTCCTCTGTTAGCGATTCTCAAACTGGGAGCAGCGGAAGAGGCGAGTTTCCTGCAGCGCTAAAAATACTGGTTGCTCTGATCCTGCAGGACCAAGGAGATGAAGACGAGAGGAGTGGGAACGTAAAAGGGATTGATGGACTTTGGAGCACTTACAACTTGAATCTTCTCCGACGTGGCCTTAAGAACCTGACCCCAGAAGTGCAGGTCAATCCCCTGGGAGGTGCTGTCCATAACCTGCGGCATCTGGGGAGACAAAGTCACAAGATGCATCACTCCAGTGGATAATATCCATACAGTGTTTTAAAAAATTTGATGAACAGACATCAAATGAGAGGTTAATCACAGTTTCTTCTTTGTTGTTTTGTATCAAAACCATCTCTGCTCTGTTTAGGGCATGTCCTGTGATGACCTTAGACAGATGACACATTTATATCTAGCAAGAAACCAGTGAAACAACAACCCTAAAGTGCTGGAAACTGAGTACTTTCAAGAAATAAAAAAACTTTTTGCACACTTTCTTTACCCAGACGATACAATCAGCAACATGGTAATGAAAACCATCACACAGTATATATGGCTTTCCTTTTTTGCCACGCAATTTGGATCTGTTTGATGAAATAAAATCTAACAGTTGTTCGATATAGAAACATGCTTCCTCTGAATCTTTGTCAATGACTTCATCTTGGGAAACCATTAGCAGGAGGCGTTAGAGAGGGTCTGGTCAGGGCAGGGTGCTGAGGGATACGGAAACCCCGAATGCAAAGACAAACATGCACATGTGATATCCTTCCTCCTGCATTCCTCGCGCTTGCATTTCAATGAATGAAGGAAGGAGGGAGGGAGGCGGCGTGGGGGGGAAAGAGAGAAAGCGAGGGAATAGGAAGGGAGGGTGTTGAGAGGTAGATGGGAGAGAAAGGAGTCAGGAGAGTAGCATGTTGTTAAAAGGCGGAGGTCAGTAAGGTAATGGGCTTTAAACTTAGTGCTAATGGGTTAAATGCACAGATCTCCACTAAGATGTCACTACGGTAGTACAAAGTAAGGAGTACTGCATATGCGCTTAGTATATGTGTCACGGATTGTTTGTCTGCTATATTTGTCCAATACATACTGAAAATGTTACCAATATGTTCATTTGCACAGGAAACAAAGGTGGAATGTCAGTAACACACACACACACACACACACACACACACACACATATGTATATATATATATATGTTTTACTGTTTTACTTATTTGGTCATGAATATTTAATGTTTCAGAAATACTTCAACAAAAGTTACAAGGTGCTTTAGGTTTGACTTTAAATTAACGTTTTTTAAATCAGTTGTTAATGTAAGTATTAATCAAGTATGAAGTAGTAGTAGAAGTAGTAGGGTCCACTTTTAGTCAGTGTGAAATGAAATGTCCCCAGAAACACAGATCTTATGCAGAAGTCTTTGTCCAGCCCATTTCTTTTTACCACGCAGACTGTAGGCATATCAAGCATGCCAACTGCACGTGCTCCAGTCTCTCGCTCCAGTCCAAAACGCTGCTTTTACCCTAACCATGGTAAAGTTAGTTTTAAGCTGGATATGTGACATTCACTCCAGACCCAGCAGCATCATTCAGTTTCACTGTCTCCCAGCCTTGGCAGTAGGAGAACAGCAAACTCACCTCCAAGCCCTCGTTTTACCGATGAGGGCTGACACGGACCATCAGTTGTACCATTAACTGAACCACGAGACCACAGCTATCCGTGGACGTTTGAAGCGGAAAGGATGTTGGAGCCTTTAATTACCGGCCACAACAGCAGGGCTGGTGTTGTTTTATCTTGTGAGTCTGTGTGTCATCAGGGCAAAATGTGGTCCTAGAGACACCTATTGTTAGTGGCAGCTACCACAGAAGCTGTTTTAAGTACTCTGTCTTGCTGTCTGAGGACAGGATTTGTCGCCACAGTAGCTACAAAACCATGTAAGATGCAGTCATGAAACTTTACAGGTGCTTAGTCGCAACCACAATGAAGGTTCAAAGATGGGTGTGGTCTGAGCAACGGCGCCAGAAGTAGGGAAGGGGCAATTTCAGGCCACATTCGCTTTAAGTCGAGGGTCGTTGTATTGCCACTGGAGTGGTCCCAGCATAAGAGGGTCGCTAGTTTCCAATCACTTACACCATAGAGATCTTTGCATTATTGTAATATAATATATTTTACACAATATTTAATTAATATTATATAGGCTCCAGCCTGCCAAAGATAATCAGGAATAGATAATGGATGGATAGATGGATAGACAGAATGACGGACAAACTGACGGTTATATATTTATTGCATCTAAAGAAAAGGAAAAAACAACACAAAAAAACATGCAGGGAAGGAAAAACACATGGACAGGTTTGGTAAAAAAATCTATGATATTACCAAAAAGAAAGGGGAAATAAACACATTAAAATACATAATGAAAACTGATTTAATAACTTTATAGTCAAGCTAAGTAAATAACCGCTCTGTGGATTTGGTTGATCCAGGTCATTTTAGTCCATCAATCCAACATTCACTCATTCATTACTGGATGTTTTATTAAAATGCAGATTTTGAATCTTTATTTTGTCCTCAAAAAAGAGGTAATGGACAACACTGTAACCCCGTCATGCTCTTACTGTTGCAGTCAGTCTCTCTAGCAAGCAGATAACCAGGTGTGCCGGCAGCTGAACTCTTTAGGCTGACACATGTTGGTAATGTATTTATACGAGACGACGCAGCATCGCGTCTTCCAGAATACCTCACAGGCTGAAGGCGGGGTCGAGATAAGCCCATTACAGAAACAGGCCAAGAGGGATAATGCCAGGCCAACCTCCTGAGCCAGTCACCTGACTCACTCAGGATGAACCCAAACACATTTATAGAAGAAAGGGGAGGGTGTCAAGGGGAAAAGACTTTAAATATAGTACATTTTGTTGTTTTTTTTGCATTCTCTTCATGCTTTTTTATTTTATAAAATATACTGACACTGTAAATTCAAATAAATAAATAAAACTACTTTTTCTTTCATTTAAAGGATGACTGTGACTTGTGGTCCTGTCATCTCATAGTTTCTTGCTTTTTGTAAATAAATGTGTAAAAAAAATTGAAACATGGCCCATAATATATTCAAAGCCAGTGACCAAGTGAGCAGGTCTGGCACAGTCGCCTGCACGCTAGTATCAGCCACCAGGCCTCAAATGCAGCCCTGGCATCACCAGCAACTCTGCAGAGAGCAATGAGTCATGACATCATGCCACAATTCACTACAAAAAATCACTAATCTGAGCACATTTGCAATCACAAGAGAGTACACAATCTAGAATGTCTGTATCAACTTTAGTAAACTCTTTTGTAACTGTGAGAAGGTCCAGCTTGGTATTTCCAGCCAACAGAATTTGCATGATGATTGAACTGGACAAAACTCTGATTTTAATCAGGAGCATCCTCTGAGGCTGTCAAATGAAGCCAAGTGCCAAAAACTGCAGTTCATTAAATGAAAACTTGAGGCTGTCTCCAAAACAGAGTAAATCCCCCTAGACCGCCATGTTAAAATGCCCAAATTTACAGCAGAATTAAACATGTTTACAGCCTAGTGCAAACATAGGTTTTAGTCTCTATAGCTAAATTCAACATTCATAACATCTGTACAGGGGTTGATTTTTATATAATTCACCCATTTACGTTTTATTAAGGCTTAAAACTATGCATATTTAAAGACTGTCCGTATGGCTACAGTCTGTAATTTAGATCCACCCCTCGCCCCTCAGCAACCTCTTGTCTAAATATGGTCACTTCTGGCTCTAAATAAAGGAAGATGGCCACAGACAAAATGCCAAAGTCCACAAACTGACTCAAATTGCAACATCAATGAAAAATTTCATACAGAAGTCGGACAAACTGGACATACCCACAAGTTTTATGAGAACGCACCACTTACTTTAGAAATTTTTGCCATTTCAGTCACTATTCAAAAGTGGTATTCACCCCCCCAAACCCCCAACTCCTCACACCAGCCACTGCTAAAAATGCCAGTGCACCAAATACGTATTAATTCACCACTAAAAATATTCCCAGAAAAATGCGCTTTTATACACCCGAAGTTACTGAGCGTTTTTTAAAAATGAAATCATATATTTGTAAGGTGTTTTCAAAGATGCACCTCTTCAATGGGCACCACTGGCCTTGGAGCTAAGTGCTACAGACGGGGGAGGGAAGTGAGAAAGCACTGAAAGACAGACAAACACATTAGTCTGTCTGCCAAGACAGGAAGAGGGACATAATTTTTCCAACAAATACAGCCTTCAGAGGATTTCTCAGTGGAAATAATAACTACCATGTCAGTAAAAACAAAAGTAAAGAAGGGATGTAAGAAACAGCATCCACTTTACAAAAGGAGTAATGAAGCTGGTCAGGAACACTGGACAATACGGGCACATATAAAATATGAATGACATATCACTGCTGAAACCTGAGCAAATTAGCTTGATTTCTTTTAAAAACATGGGATGAAGGTCAGCTTAACAAGAAATGACCTAAAAATGATCAAGAAATCAGTAAAACGTTACAGGAAAATTACCTGAAAATAAGAAAACAAGAGAAAGAGAAATAAAAAAATAGAAGAAGAAAATCCTCAAGTGTAAAAAAAATACGTTTTTGTCTGTAACATAATTTTAAATGTATAATAAAGAGACACATTACATTTCTGGATATTTTCCTCTTGTTTTTTGACAATATCTAACAATCCCCCCAGCTAATTTTCAGATAATTTCCTTGTCACTACTTACTATTTTTTGTGCAGTTTTGCGACATTTCTTGACAAGTTTCTCATTATGTTTTTTAAAGAAATCAAACCATTTTCTTAGGTGCCTGAATGCAGCACAAGAAAACTGATGATGCAGGTCTTAAAGGCTTCATTTACTAATTGACATAGTGAAAAAAGCACAACTCACCACTTCGAAGATTTTGAAGAAGTCCAGATTAGCATAGAGGATGTCTTCTATCTTCTGCAGCCTTTGCTGGCTGAGGGCACACATGGCATTGCGGACCCCGTGGAGCCCCATGCGACTGGGGAAGATGATAAAGCGCTCGAGCAGGGCCTGGCTGCAGGCGATGTCTTTCAGCTGCAGGTCTGGGATACCAAAGGCAAACTGGGGAAAATGAATAAAAAAAGGGAAAATGAATAAAAAAGGTCAAATGTTGGATTTATTGGGTTATATGTCTCAAAGAATCATCAAATATCATTAAAATGACCTCTGAAAACTGATTTTACACCATGAAAAATATCTTATTTCTTCAACATCATTTTAAAAATAAAGTGCTCATCTGTCATCCCTCCAAACTGCACCTGTTCGAGTCGTATTTCTGCATTGACGAGCTGGTAGACTACAGACTCTGAGAGGCTGGCATCTCGCAGGAGGAAGGCCGTGAGAACCTCGTCATCCTTCAGAATATCATCTATCTTCAGCCCACGGCCTGGACAAAACATCAAGAGCAGAGACAGTGAAAGGTTAGAGCCACTAAAAACAATATTGGCCCGACAAGCGCTGGACTGCACAGAGGAAATGACTCACAGCACGACAGATTGGCAGGGATTCTTCAGGATGTTTCAGGGAAAGTCCAGTGAGCAAGAGGATGTGTGTTTATACGCGTATCCCCGCAAAAGGTCCTGTTAATTTCTTTTGAAGTAATATTATGGAGAATCTTTTTATCTGGGGATTCAGGCTCGGTTATGAACAATCCTGTGCGTATGAATGACGACAATAATGTGAATATTACCAAGGAATACGAGGTCAAAAAGAACAGGAGTGAAGGAAAAAGGAAGTTTATTGTGGATTAATCGTGGTGTAACTGTCGCAAGCTTTTATAGCATGGATAATTAGTTACCAAAAAAATCAGGAAAAAGGAACAAGAGTTTACATGCGACATCTGACATCTCAAATGTTGGTGAACGATTACTGCCAATGTACACAAACTAGTTCTGCAAAATGCCACATAAAATGAGGCACTGAAAGTCAGACTGAGACCTTGTAAATGAAAGAGAAAGTGAGGTAGTGCTATGATGAATGCAAGACATGAAACACCAACAGAAAGAGGGTGTGTAAACAACACGAAAGATCAGAGATCAAGATAACAAACTTTCTCAAGAAAAATGATGTCCACTCTTGGCTCTACATCTTGGCCAGAAAGCTACATCAAAAGCTAACTGACTGAGAGTGTTTGTCTCTTCTGATTACAGCGTTGGGAAACAAAAAGGCTTTCACTAACCATTATACACTCAAGGGAAGTGCTGCCGTCTCAACCACTTCTCACATTTTCAGCTTTACCTGACACCACAGATGGGTTGTTGCGTAACGTTTCCATGAAGTTTGAGAATGACGACATATCGTGCCAAAGACGGCCGAGCTGCTGGACCTCTGTCTCATTGAGCAGAAGCTCCTGGACATCAGCATAGAACCGTGCCAGTCTAAAACAAGCCAAAGAAATAACACAATCACACGGAAATAGTTCAATTTAGTAACTATCCTTGATTATATCGACTTTTATCCTGTATTAACAAATGTTGTACAACCACACCATATGTAATCAGCACTAAGGCAAAAATGATCTGATTTTGATTCAACAAATTAATGTTTAATAAGGTTTCTGGTACTGTGAGGGTTCAAAGGTTAGAGTGCTATGATTGGGCTTACACTGAGTTGTTATAGTTGGAGACAACGCCTGGAGACTCTCCTCTGGTTGGATATCTGAAGCAGGGGTTGTTGACGTTGCAGAAGATGCCCTGAATCCAGGGCAGAATCCCTGCTGAAGGCATGGCCTTGTTGGGGAAATGACCTGACAGAACAGACAACAAATTTTAGGGCATGTAAAATAGAGGTCGACAGATAATAGGCCTGGCTGATTATCTGGGCCGATATTTGGCATTCTGCCCATTATCTGTATCAGCGCTTTTATCAGCGCTATTTAATTGGCCACCGATAAAACGAATTAATTAAAAAGTGCAAGGAAAGTGTCAGTGCAGGACGAACTTTTACCTTATAAAACCTCAGGGAGCTATTTTTATTTATTCGTTTTTTATTTAAAGTTTCACTTGAGTTTATAAAAAGAGATGCAGGGAACTTGCTGTATATGATGTTGAAAGTTTCAATTTTTATTAAACATATTGACGGAAAGATTTTCACTTTTATTGTAAATGCATATAGATTCCAAATATCAGTTATCTGCCTCATTAAGTACTAATGACCGGTATTAGTAGACCCCTTTAGTAAAGTGATTTTAAAAAGGTCAACATGCAATTTATTCTCTTCATAAGTATTGCCTCTTGATTTTTAAGGGGATAACTAAAATGGCTTGTTAGTTCAGAGTGTTTTCTTACATTCATGTTGTTGGTACAGTGGATTGGCCTTCCTCAGCCACACCAGACCAATGAATAACAACATAGGCCAGCAGATCTCAACCAGGAAGCGGACCTGGACAGAAACAAGTGAGAGTTATAAACACAAAGAAACAATGAAACACCAATACCCCGATCTGGAACAAATCCCACCAGTCTAAAGATGATTATCTGCTGCTTGTGTTGGGACTTTATCAGAAAGGTGCTGGATGCTGTTGTTTGGGGAGTTACTTCATTGGATGGCATTAGCTGAATTGTTTTTCAAAGATTTTGTCAGACCCCATCCACCCTGTAAATGATAATACCTTCTGTCTCTTGCGGAGGGTCCAGTTTTTCCATAGTAGCAGGCGGATTTGAGAGCCTGTCTTCATTGCTCCGCAGCTTTACCCCTGGAAGGGGTCATCAGACTGTGACAAACCTGCACATACACAAGTCCGTCAGTGATGAAACTCAGTTAACTTCTTACAAAAACATCAGACAAGACAGACCCACAAAGACCCAGGGCTACAGTTCTTGGGTCTGGCATTGAGACCACTTGAATTTTGTTTTTGACCTAACGTTTGCATGTTTTTTAAAAACATTTTAAGATATATGTTTTACTCTTCATGGTCTACCTTTGGTATTTGTTGTTGTTATTCCTTTTTTTTTGTAGTCTATTTTTAGCTCTTGGACTCGAGTCACAAGTTTCATAACTCAACTTAATCAAATAAGACTTGCAACCTAACTTGGACTTGAGCCTATGGACTTGAAAATACTTGATACCTCCCCCCAAAACCAAACATTAAAAAGTGTGTTATTTATAAAAAGTGTGCCAAAAATCAATTAATTTCCCCTTATGTCCTGAATGAACTCGTGTTAACACGATATATTTCCAGCAAGTCAACACTTAATTCCTCAAATTCACTTTGTTTGAACCAATCCAACAGCATCCAACTTGATGCTGTTATCAAAAACATATATACTTATGCGTTAGAGTGTATATTGTAAGCCGTGTTGTGTGTGATAACTGAATAAAAAATGCTACAACTACTACTGCTACTACAATCAAGTTGCAGGAGAGGACCATGAAAAACTAACGTTAGGTTACTGAATGCCACTTGGAAAAAATAACACTAAAAATAATTTTGCTCTTGTACAGAAACTAAGCAGTGGTCAACAAAAAAACGATTTGCAATCTGGAAAACATGCTGGATCCGACAACTTCCAACTTTGTTTGGCATTTCAAGTTGCACAAAGAACAGTAAGTTAAGGCAAATATTAACATAGTTAAGGAGCAAATGTTTGTCTAAAATTATTAATCTGTTGTTAAAATGGCATTACATTTGCTGAAGAGTGCATTTTGACTTGCTGGGACTCGAAACTCAAAGTTTAGGACTTGACTTGGGACTTGAGGCTTTTTTGTGACTAACAAAACAATGACCAGGTCGCACCTCTTTCTACTACTACAGATCAATCCTATGATCTATGAAAAACTCATTAAATCTATCATTTCCCAATCAGAAAGGCCACTGAAATGTATCACTGGTTTTGAACTGCACAGACTTTTCTCAGGCTTTGGTTTGGACCTGACCTTGATTCAAACTTGACTGTACCTGGTCTAAGCATTAGCTTGGATTTGTTTAAGGTGGCCTCTTGACTACAACCTTGAAAAGACCACCCTTAAAACATCTTGGAAAGAACACGCTCTACTCAAGTAAAAACAAAAGACTGCCAGCTTTGAGATTTGTTGTGTAGGCATGTTGGCAAAAGGAGAGACTTTCTCAACTGGAAAGTAAAACCAGGCTCACAGATCATTTTTGCCTACCAGTGATGCACTGTTGAACAAAATGTGCTCCATAATAACTGAACCTGTGTGTGTGCAGCACCATTTGATAAATAAAGCACTTTAATGACATATAGCAAATAAGTCTATGATAATGCTAAAGTCCTCTATTATTGATGTTTTTGGGGTTTTTTTTAGTTCTGTTTTTGTCAACTTTAGTTTAATTGTGTGCTATTTATCTGATGATTGCTGTATGGTGCACAATGAGTCTCCAAAAGGACTTGGGATGATATCGAATAATTGATTAATTCAGAATTGAAACCCTGTCCCAGGGTTCCCATGCATTTTCATGGACAAAATCTCAAAATTTTTCCATGACTTTTCAAGGACCCATAGTGATTTTTTTCCTGTCCCACTTGCGTAGTGTTTTTTTAAACATGTCAGATTCAAACTCTATTAAAACATAATTTCAGGTAGCCGCCATACATGGAAGAAAAGATAGAAGGTGGGGAGAAAATGAAGAAACGTACATGAAGGTAAACAAAACGGCACACTGACGTGTGTTAGAGCTACATCAACAGAAAGCTACAGAAAATAAATTTAACACTGTGTTACATTAGTTTATCCATGTAAGATTACATTAACAATTTCATTACAAACATCCAGTGCTTTTCCAAATCTTTCAATGATCTTTACTAATTCCATTACTTTTCCACGTGTTACATTAACGCACACCTTGGACTATTATCTTTGCACATTGCATATTTGCTTTAGTGAGAACTTTTGCAAATTCCCTGCTTAATATTTTTGCACATTTCTGCACAAAACTACAATTTTCTTATTCTGAAACAGCTATATTGTACATATTTGTTATGGTATGGTACTGTTAAAAGTATTTCTACCATAATTCTACTATAATCTTTTCTATTCCATATTTAAATACTTAGGTTTTGCAGTACTTTGCCTATTTTTTGTTATTATATTTTTTTTGTTTCTTCCTATTTTATTGTATGTTTACATCAAAAATCTAATTACATTCCTTGTAAGTGAAAGCCTACTTGACAATGAATCATTTTTTGATTCTGATTTTCCAGGACTAGAAAATGTGATTGTGAAATTTCATGACTTTTCCAGGTTTTTTCCATAAGCGTGGGAAGCCTGATGCTATATGTTGTTGTGATTGATTTAGGAGAAAAAACACATTTGGTATTGTTTGGTATAAACAAAGTTCACATATTTTTTAAAATCTACTTAATTGATTAATTGTCATGTATTATTGTTAATGATAATGATAAATTAAAGAGAGTGCTTACAATCTGCAACCTTTCTGCAAAGGACAAATAAATGTCTACATATCTATCTTTGAAGTTGACACAGCATGAGGACAATGTATAGTGTACTACTGTTGTTAACAACAAATAAACATGAGCTGGTATGAGACTGATGAATGCAGTTTGTACTTGCTCTTTCATATTCCAAAACATAAATTAATTTTGGAACTGAGTACCAAAAAAACAAAAAAAAACAAAACAAATGGTAATCACAGCTACAGGTTGTGTGCAGAGAGCTCAGAGAATGTCGGACATGAAGAGTAATTTGTTCTGAATGACATGTCCAATAGATTACCTCAGACTGGCAGACTGTGGATGCAGGGACATAAATACTTGTCTCGAAAAACAAGAGGACAAAGACTGAGACTTAAACGGGAGGCTATAATTATGTCTGACTTCTCTGAAATCACCTTATTACTCAAACAGCAATTACACATGGCAGGACTTCTTTGCACAAGATTGGCAGAAACGTGTAGAAATGTTTTGCTGTTGAAAAACCGCAGCTTGTTTAAGATACAAGAAGCCATGATGGGCAAAAACATTTTCCTACTGGGATCTCTGTTTCTACGGCTATAGGCGATGGAAAACAGTAATTAGCGACCACATACCTGTCAGCTCTTACATGATCATACAGCACGTCCTATTTTGTCAACAAAAGAACAAAGATCCTTACCTCTTATGGAATGATGTAAAAGTCGTACGACATCGAGAGAAACAGGTTCACAAACCGGCTGAAGTAGTGGGAAACATTGAGCAAGGTAGAAGAGCTCTGTGTGACTCCTAGCTGCCCACTCTCTCTCCTCTGCCTGCAGGTCAGCAGCACTCCTAATCTGATTGCTCTAATCTCCCAGCTCAACACGGCAGGCAGAAAAAAGACAACAGTCATCCATTTTGAGGCAGAATTAGGGGGATATCTGCTCGGAAAGGAAAAGAGGGATACTGGTGAGGAGTGAGACTGCCCTGTGCTGGAGAAGGGGTTACAGGTTTTATCACGAGAAGAGCTAAAATGATCGAAAAAGTGTCCATGAGTAACATTTACCTGCACAATTATTGTAACTTAAGAATGTCTTTCAGGTAAACACCTATAAAACATAAAAAATAAATAATTCATACTTAAAAAATTAAGATGTTTTTGCATAGCACACACATCTGAAATGAGTCACTCTTTTGAGCAGCTTGGCCAGGTGGAGCAGGTGACATGGGTAATTAGGTTTTGAGAATTTGAAGCCTTGACAGTGGGACATTAACACCAATGAACCTGCTGTGAACTGTGTGTACAACAGACACAGCTTACCCTCGTCTTGAGGTAAATTCAAGGCTTAAAGGGACACATACAGATCTTTTAAGCAGGGCTGTATGAGGTACTTATCCAGTCAGTGTATAACTTACAGTAGATGTCAGTCAGTGCTCCATCAGTTTGGAGAAACAGTCAGTTGGATGGTTACAGAGGCTAAGAAATACACTACTGTGAACAGGGGCAGAAGCAAATTTAAGTAATCTTAAATAATTTAACTACTTAAAATAATCAATATCAGTTAAACACAATGCTAAATTTAGAATAACCTCACTGCTTTACCTCACCATCAGATAGCACTTTCTTAACTCCACTCCACCAGACTCCACTGATGAAAACAGTAACTTTACCCCACTGAGCACTGGAGATGCTGCTCTATCACTGCATCAGCCGTTAATTTTTTTCATTATACTGCGACTTCAGTGTTTTAAAGGGTTACTTCAGATACGCCAAAGTCAGACAATAACACAAACAAATTAACAGATTGAGGCAGCGGTAAACCAGCAGCTCCCATGTTGTGCGAGGTATAATTACTGTTTTTGTCAGTACAGTCTGGTGGCTTTAAAGAGAGCTTAAATGTCAGTAAAGGCTATCTGATGGCAAGTTAACCCTTTGAAACACGAGCAAATTGGCTCGAATTCTTTCAAAAACAAGGAAAGAGGGAATGAGCAATCAGCAACTTAACAAGAAAATCACAAAAAATGGCAGGAAATGATAAAAACTTACACAAAAAAACCCTGACACTATCTCACCAAAAGAAAAAAGAAATAGGAAATAAGCTGAAAAAAGTGCTACAATAAAACAAAAATTAATGATTTGTATTAATAATACATATTTTATATATGGCATTATGGCATTTATATAACCTGATTTAAAATGTATAATAATAATCATGAATACATATTTCTTGAATGTGTCTCTAGATAATTAGTTAAATATTTTATATAGTGTTTGATGATTCACTCTTATTTTTTTTTTTTTTTTTAAAAGATAATATTCAGGTCATTTCATTCCAAGTTGCTGATTGTTTTTTCCCATGTTTTTGCAAAGAACTGATGTCAGTCCAGGTTTTAAATGGTTAAAGTGGAGAAAATATTTTAAATATAGCACACACTTAAACTGATATCTATTCATCCTTCTTTCATTTTGTTGGTGCCCCCCTTGACAGCCATACATTGCTTAGCTTTCAGAGTGGTACTCCAGCCTGCTTCTCCAAACAGGGGCGCATGTCAACCACCATCTACTCTATGTAATACACAAATTATGAATAACCCCACTTTAAAAATACGAACTATCCCTTTAACCCTTCACAGACCTGGTGGCTCAGGTAGCTTGGTAAAAACCATGTCACACAACTCCAATGTACTTGTCACATACAGCAGACAGATAGCAAATAATAAGACTGGATCCATGGCTGAAATACACAATGACATGCACTGTCACAGGCAGTGCAAATAACACAAATAACGTAAACTTAAATCTACAGGGCTACAGAAAAGAAAATCCCAAAAAGTTACAAATACAACCCTGGTTTTCTGAGGCACTGAACAAACATTGGAATAGAGCTCAAATTATTAGTAAAGGTTTAGTCAAAATGATCGGCAAATAAGTTTAAAATCCATTGTTTGAGTCATTTTTCAAGCAAAATTTTATGCTTCCAGATTCTAAAATGTAAAAACATTTTTCTCTGCAAATTCATTATTATTATTTTGGGGTTTTGGAAGTTTGCCAGAGAAATCAAGTCAATTTGAAGATGTCTCCTGGATTATTTCAATATTTTCTGTCATTTACTTTAGATTTCTAATCAAGTCAATTAAGTGATAAATAAAATAATAAAACGATTGATACTGATAAATGGCAGTTGAAGCCCTCCATCTGCCACTGTTCCACTGTCTCTTTCTCTGATTTGTCCAGTACAACAAAATACAGCCACCGATCTGATTGCATAGGTTTTAACACAGGTAGAAAAAACACACATAAAGTAAAGTTACTAATAATATAAACATAACTGTACTGAACAGAAACTTATGAAAGAAATCAACAGGAAAAGAAATAACAGTTTAAACTACATTTTTTAATTTGCAGCAAGCACTGTTGCATGTCATTTTTTTTTGTATAGTCACAATAAAGTGATGAGTCAAAATTATTGTGACGAACATGCAGTATGTATGAATGAATATAAAAAACGTAAACACATACATAAGGTTTACATACTGAGAAGAGTTGTACCAATCACAGGCAACAAAGGACAATTTTAAAGGTAAAAACATTGAACTCTTTAAAATTGAAAACCTCATGTTAAAAATACTTCCATCCATTCCTTGGGGAATAAAATACATTTTTAACATTAAAAGCAACAATTAAATTTAAACCTGTGTTAAGTGCATTGTGTGATTACAATAAAATATAATTTCATAACAAATCAAACATTGAACTTTAAGGTTCAACTAAAACAAGAAAAATTATAGACATAAAATTCTTAAGAGACAAATGTCAATTTGTGGTTGGCAAAATTTCTTTGACATAAAATATTTTATAATTTGTGTATTTGTTATTTTAAAACATGAAACCAAACATTCCATACTGGCATCAAACTTATGAATATTTGCTCATTTTAATGCTTGGGAGACCAACCACTGTTGACGACTTGACTTGAACATGTAAAATAAAATATATTAGTACTTATAACACTTTTATGGTTTACTTTCACAGGCCTCTCAGCTTGTATGATAAAAAAAATGTTTTCCCCAGTATACACTATGGTGCAGATACATTAATATTTACAAATATATGTTTTTTGGCGTCAGACAAAATGAGCCTCTCTGTGTTCAAGCTCCTGCAGCCGCCGAGGTCGCAGTCTTTGGTAGACGGGTTTTGTCTCACTGGGGCTGAGATCGTCGGGGCTGCTGGGAGGTGGGGATTGTGGGGGCGAAAGGCTAGCGGAGGTCGAGACCCCGGGGTCAATGGCGCTGTCGGTGGAGTCCTGTGTCTGGAGCCGTGTCTGTGGGGGGCTTGTAAGGGCAGGGGACGAGGTGACTACCTGGGTAGGGCTGGTGGGGGCAGGGGATGAGGTGGTGGTGGTGGTGGTGGTTGTGGTTGTTGTAACAGTTGTAGTCCAGTTTGGAAGCGTCCTTACTTTGCTGTTAATGGAAACAGGGGGCTTGTAGAAAGTTCCAGGAGGAGGCTGCAGAGTTCTTGGTGCCCTGAGCATTAGTGGAAGGTTTGGTGAGCTTTTAGACTCACTAACTAAATTTTCTGTGTCACTTTCCCTTTTAGAAGTCCAGCCCGGCTTCACTGACACAGTGTAGGGGTTGTTGGAGAATATGGTGCTCACACTACTTGTGGTGGAGACCACAGAGGTAGTGGTTACCGCTGAGCTAACAGTGACAGGCATCGTTGCCTTAACAGGTTGAACTCCAGAGCTGGCCGATGGCAGGTTGGCCACAATCATAGCGGTCCTGGGTGTTACATCATAGTGCTTGTACTTCCTGTCCCACGTTCTCCTCTGCATTGTCTGTGTGTCAATGAACGGAGTGATGTAGTAGGTGCTAACCCTTGACGAGCCACTTTGGCGAGCCTTTTCTCCCTCTGGTATCTCCTGTATAGTTTCAGAGACGGGGTCCCGCTCAGCTGAGCTCCCCTCAGCTTTAGCAGCGGTGTTCCGGTAATTCCTCTCGCTGATCTGGGCGGGGTTGGGCAGGCGTTCTAGTGGCATGCTGATTGGTCGAGACACTTGTCTAGCGCGCTGGGCTCGTAGCTGGACCTTCGGTGCCGCAGCGATGGTGGAGGGATTGGTGGTGCTGGGACGGCCAAACACTAGCGTTGACCTCTGGACTTCTCCTTCACTGGATGTCTGGATCCCGTTGAGTCTATCCAGGGCTGAGACCACCGTTCTGTCTGTCCCTGGCTGGACCTCCTGAACCTCATCCATGATGTGTGTGGATGGGATTACTGATGAGTATCTTTTGTACACTTTGGCAGTCTGGAGGGACAAAATCAACATTTAGATTTAAACTCACATATGAATCAGTATTCAGTTTCAGTTCAGTTTTTCTGAGACACCGGCAGAGAATGAGAGTGGAGCGGACATTCGAAGACATCGGTGTAAACGTCATTGGAGACACTGGCGGAGACACCGGCAGAGACACTGGCAGAGAATGAGAGTGGAGCAGAAAACCGGCGGAGACACCGGCGGAGAATGAGAGCAGAGTGGACATACATTCTACATCTCATATTTCAATCGAGGAAAAGTTATATCGCGATTGAGGTGGTATCGTTTTGTCCCCCCTGCCCTACCCTGCTGTCAAGCCAGTCATAGCTGGCTCACCAAGGTAAAATTAGTTTTATGTTGGATATTCGACAGAAATTCACTCCATATCCCGTTGCGTCCTCTTTGTTTCATTTTCACCCAATGTCGGCAGCAGGAGAACGGTGAGTAAACCGCTCAGACTTTCTGCTTTACTGCTGGGGGCTGAAGCAACTCCAAATTGTACTACTACTTGTAACTTCATTCTCTGCTCACGATACCATTACTCCACCATATCTTTACATAGCAAGTAGTAGTTTGCTGCTATATTAATACTATGAATGTTGCTTACAGAACCTTTCAAATCCCTCCTCACCTCTTTAATGTCCATTAGGGAGGCGGAGTGTCTGCTGAGCCGCTGCACCTTCTCTTGAGGGGTGAGTCTGGGGGACGCCTGGCCTGCCATGGTGATTTCGGAGCCTGATAGAAGTGATCCGTCAAAGACCGTTTGAAAGTGTCGCACAAGCAGCTCCACCATCAGGGCCTGGTAGGGGTAGTCTACCAGGGAGGACAGGGACACCTCGGCGTCCGTCTGTCGTGGCTTGACCAGTGTGGGGCCAAAGATGATGCCCAGGTTACTCGCAGTCATCTTGTTCTCCTCTGCCTGCTCAGTCACTCTGTAGAAGTAAAGAGTAATGATGAGTTTAATTCATTAAAAACATATTTTAGGTTTTGCTCAGCTATTTTATTTGGGTTGTAAGGAGCAGTATATTGACTGACATTCTGCAAACCAAGAGCCAAAAAATCCACCAAAAAGGACATAAGCACAGAATATTTAGTCTGAAATATTGGTGCTGGTGTCAGATTTAAAACCAGACTATGACTACAGCATGAGTTTTGCGTACTTTGTGATACTTCCTCTGTGTTATAGGGAAGTCTCTGCTTCCCTTTGTGTCTTATTGGAAAGTTTCTGTATCAGCGTATTTGTGCAGAGAGACACTGACAGAAATCCTCATAATAAAGTAGCTCTGGGTGTTTGTTTACAGCTTTACCTGTTCAGGTGCGCTATAAGGAAGCACAGAGTCTTGTAGTTTGCTGTCGGCAGCTGGCGGAGAAGGTCTCTAATCTTGAAAATGACTCTGTTGAGCTGGACGCTCGGCCCGCCTTTCTCTCCCGTCTGGGGGCTCTGAGGTTTATCAGCCTCCTCCACGATCACTCTCTGGCACTCTTTGGCCAAGCCAATGATGTCGTTGTAGTATCGATACAGGATCAGTGGCTCTGGTAACTGACCACAGAGGGAAACGTTTATGTGTTTTGTATTTTAAGCAGCATCTTTGACCAACTGCTTTGTTAAATGACCCACTTTATAATTTTACTTATCAAATATTACATGGTACAATATCTAAAAATGTATATTTTAACATAAGTTACTTGCAAATGTTCCTGCTGCTGAGTAAAAATTTTAGACCCACCTGTCTCAGATAGAGTTTGAGGACGTTGCTGATGTCGTGAGGTGAGAGGTCAGACAGCTCAACCAAGTCCTTCCCATTTTCAAACGCCTGACAGAGCTTCTCAACACGTGATTTGGCACCATTCACACGATAAATCCCCTGTGAGGTGCACGGATTGGTACATTTTTACTATGATGGATAATAATGACATATCCAGGTAAAATATATTCAGTGTGCATGGCTTGAAAAAGCGCTCAAAAGATAGATAAATCCACCGTGTGCAAAAAAACTTTTTACCTTGATGTTGAGGGCTCGACTCTCAATCTCAGATGTGCACTTCTTGATGATGAAAGGAATACCATCTGGGCTGTTCTTTGCTGCTTGGGCAAAGTCAATACCAAACAGGTGTAGTCTTCCTTGAAGCTTTTTATGGCCACACTGGATGGCAAGCGTCTCCAGACACTTCTTATGACATGCCAGAGAGCACTGGCAGAGAAAAAGAAGACAGATACATTTAAATAAAGAAAAATAAGATGGACAAAAATTATTATGAGTAAAAAAATGATTTAGTGTCTTTATTTGTCTTTTATTTTAGGCCTCGGCATAATATTTTTCTAGGGCTACCCCTGAAAATTAAAGATCTGATTTATCAGTTGGAGACCCCTCATCCCTTCAAGTTGAGCAGTCTTTTTTTCCACCTCTTTTTTTCATTTTTTAAATCAGCGTAGTGTACATCTGGTGTCAGCAAACTTAAGGGTTTATCTTGTGTGTCCCTATTTCTCAATCATTCTATGTCCCCTCTCTCTTAACTCAGATATTTTTTCAGGTCTGTGAACGCAGCATCCTCAGCAGCAGTTTGTGAAGTTTGAGTCGCAGTCTGAGCTGATCACATTTGACTGATGGATGAGAGGAGAAGCTGCTGCTGAAGCGAGTGAAAGCAAACTTTTAGACCCGTGCAATTTAAGATTATCTTTCACTTTTATTGTGCCTGATGTTCTGCTGCTCCATCTGTGCCCAGGGTATGCTCTGTGCTCCGAGAGTGTGATGCAATGCAGAACTAAACAAAATATACTTTCCAATAGTGCTCATAATATCCAGCTGGTCCAGCTGAGTGAGTCTGAGTGAGACAGAGGTGGCTGGAGGAAGAGAGGCTTTGCTCGGTCGGGTTTCAAGATAACTTTATCCTCTTCTGCTTTGAAGTGGTGAATTTACAGCTCACAGCATATTAATATGATACCGTCTCTGGCTTTTGTTTTGATGTCATTAGTGTTGTTAGCACACATTAGCTCAAAAGGCTAACTTGTTTTTTTTTCTATATTATGTGAATGTCACTGTCACAGTGAACATCCTGCTGAACCCTGTTCAAACTGTCAAACTCTATGAGGGAAAAAAGGAACAAACAGTCAAAACAGCCAAATCCAATTTGACTGACATAATTCTGAGTCGCCCTATATTTTTTATTTTTAAAAATACAGCAGTCAGCAGCCAACTGGCAACACAATCACTGCCTGCTATATTTACCATTTCTATTTCATACTCCTTTTAGTAGTTATGTGCGATTGCTGCAAAGTATAAGAGACATGGTCTGCTATAAAATTAAAGTAGCTAATGCACCATGAAACAACTGTTCACTGTGGCTGAAGGTGTTTCACGCCCTGCTCATCCACACTGTATATAAACACACAACACTGTTATCATTTCCACAGCTTAAGAAAGAATATAGGCACTGTACCTCCTCACACTCAGCTCCATGGAAAACCACCAGACTGTCACACTCTCTGCACTTTGACGGGGCTCGAAGCTTTCTCAGCTTATGGGTTTGAGCAGCTTTGGACATCTGAGCATTTCGGAAGGGACCTGGAGAACTGGCCGTCTCTGTCACCATCTCTGCGAGACCTGAAAATCAAAGCAGCTGATGGGGGAACTAAACTAGACAGGTGACTTCATGCTGACTTCCTGTTAGTACAGTAACATGGCAGAAAAAAATGAACTTCTGTATAAATGGTAGCTTAGAGTAGTTTTCATTTCTTGGTTTATTTCACAGTCTAATTAATAAAATTCAAACGTGGAAAAAGTCATAATAGAAAAGATTAAATTAAGATTAGAATTAAATAAACAGAATACAGAGAACTGATATTTCATGCAGAATTGCACTTCCTTATCAAAAACACGATAAGTCATTCACAACAACGTTTTTAAAAATCAGGTCAAATAGCTGGTTTTCTGCTTCATATCTCATCGAGAAAAACATACACACTGACTGGGAGAGCTGTGCATACATACAGGAAGTGTGAGCTGAGGCCATACGCCAAAACTAACATGACCCCAATCTGTGCAGCTCTGTCGAGTGTAAAAACATTTGAGGTAAGCGAAACCCACATATAGAGTCAGGCCAATAAAAAAAAGCTCTATATGAGGTGTGCAGTAACCTCTCACTATTTCACCCTTCCCTCACCACCGCATAAATGAACACACATTGGCTGTGTTACTGCAGACATCAGCCAAAAATCAATGTGCACGTTACCATGCATCTGCCTGAGCACACACACGCCTTACCGTTGTCTGAGGGCGATGGTGGCTCTCTCTCATCCAGGTCATCAGCAGAAGACATGGTCCCCGTGGAGGGAGTCCTTGGCAGCCGTCGTTTGAAGTCACCTGCACACATAACAACATTCAGTGAGTAATTGTTAAGTATAATTTTACCACAAACTAGCACAAGTACAATATTCCCAGTGCAGTACAGAGAACAGATATTCTGCTCTACATGTGTACATTTAGTATTGAATGTGTCATAGTGTTTCACAGGGTGGCATGCAGTTTCGGCTGTAAAGGGAACTAGGGATGAATAGTGCGTGGGTCTGGTGTATAATGAGGAAATTACACTAAAAAAAGGTTAGAATTATGTAGAAATTCATCATGAGCGCTTTCGTCCTCCTTTAGCTTTGTTGTGATTTCTATACAGAACTCAAACTATTTTTATCTTCTCACTGTCTTTATCATCTCACTTAAAATATTTTTTTTATCATTTTTTTAAGTGAGATGATTTGGGTGTTTTTCTATATATATATAATATGATCTCTTGATCTTATCTGCACACAATTATTATTATTATTATTATTTTATTATTTTTTAACCAGGTTGTCTAGAGGTATAAGACACTTACACCTAATGTTTTTTAATAGTTTTTGAAGATATATATTTTTTTAAATTCAAGACTGCTTTTTGGACAAATATGTTTTTCTTATTCAAGTATTGCAGCTAAGTAGTATATATGTGGTCCTGTGCAGAGGAAGGTTTTGTGTAGGAATATTACATGTTATATGTTATATGTTATATGTGCAATACTCATAATGCATGATGCAGAGTGCCACACATTTCAGCATTTAAAATACAATTTCATTATTGAAAAACATGAACAATTTCAAATGTCTCTTAAAATATATTGGATATTTTTTGTATTCTTTATATGTTTTGTATATGCTTTATATTTTTTCTACATCTAGACTAGTCAACTACTCTAAGTTTAAACTTCCTTTTAGACGTCACGGAAATTAGTCGTTTTGAACATCAGAAATATGAACTTTGACACAGAAGAGCGTGACTAATTTTACCAAAAAGAAATTAAAAGATGAATAAATGGAATTATATCACATTAAAATTTAAAGCTATTTAATGACTTTTCAGCCCTAGTATTTATAAAATTGACAATATTTTAAGATATTTCAGGAACATGCAGGCACCCTGATTTTATCTTTATTTTACCAGAAAGTCCTCCTGAGATCAGAGAACTCTCTTACATGAGAGACCCGACCAAGGTCGCAGCCAAAAACAAAACACACAATAAAACAACATATAAGATAGTGGCTGCTGGTCCAGAACGCAGCCCAACTCATCACATGCACCCAATCTTGGCACCACATCACCCCAGTCTTAAAAAACCTTCACTGGCGTCCTGTCTCCCATCAGATTACCTACAAGATCCTGGTCCTCACCTTCAAAGCCCTTCACCATCTGGCCCCCCCTTACCTCACTGACCGCCTCTCCTTGTACCAACCCTCACGGCCCCTCAGATCCGCCTCTGCCAGTCTATCCTCCACGCTTTTGGGGACAGAGCCTTCTCCAGGGCAGCTCCCAGGCTCTGGAACTCCCTCCCCCAAGAGATCCGTGTCTCCGGGTCCCTCACAATCTTTCAGTCCCACCTCAAAACCGATCTCTTCTCCTCTGCCTATCCCCCCCCCCCCCCCTTTTCCTTTTTTTTTTTTTGTGAAGCGACCTCTGAAAGGCATTATATAAATCTGACATATTATTATTATTATTAAAGAAAAATGACTACATGCCTCCAAACACCCTCAATATCTTTCATAAATAAAAAAAATGGTTTAATGTAAAGTCCTCTCACCTGGACTTGCGGTGGGGGAATCCATCGACCTCGACTCGCTGCTGCCTCCTGCACTTTCAGAGTCACTGCACATCCCGCCCTGGCTCCCCTGACTACTGGAGGCCCAGGCTCTCAGCGTGGCCTGGCTCCTCAGCGCTGCAAAAAAACACACACAGACCATCAGTCACACACAAACGGAATAACGACAAGGAAATACAGCTAAATGACAGCTTCCCGTTTAGTGATATTCTTAGCATCAGTTTCAGTTATTTTCAGAGTCGAGTGGCCACAAAGACATGATAGACCTATGACGAGTAAGCAGCACACAACTGTTTTGAATTTAGTCCCTGAGAACATTTCCATGACTCAGAGCACTGGACAAGTCCCTGACAGGATTATATAAAGATACAGGCCAGTTTGCAGGCCGATCTGACCCACAGATATCATGCCAGCCTTGGTCATTCAAACCCCAGCTACAGGTTTGGGGATCACTCAGTTTCTAAAACATTATAGATTTGTGTCGGGAAAAGCTTTACCTGAGGTTTACTTATAAGACATCAAAAATGAACAATTATCCTCATCTATAAAAGTGCTATTTTCATCTATGCGTGAGAAACATCACACCTAAAATTTGTCACAATATGCCTCATTTTGTAAAAGTAAGCATCACATGGGATTTTCTCTAAAGCCTGCAGACATTCACAGAACTAGCTCATACAAAGGCCATCCTTGTTTGGCTCATGATCATCACTTGTGTTCACATTGGCACCCTTAATAATTGAATGAGCACCTTGTATGTCTGTGCTGCTGTTGGACCTCCGCTCGCCGATCTTTGCAGTGCGGTGCAGAGGAATGTCCACTTCGTCTCCACTAAGCACATCACAGGAGGTGATGGATGCCTGCGACAGGTTGCCATGGGAGGAATGAGTGCTGCCCACTGACCTTTTGTTGAACAGAAACCTGGGGAAATAAACAAGTCAGCGTTTGAGATTACGTGTGATGAATTTACCGGTTAGAAAGATTTCTATTGTCCCAAAGCTCAGTATTATTACATTACACGCTGTGAATCTGTGGGGATTTGACAAGACTGTTGATCAACACCAGTAACTCAATCATTACTGCTCCAGGCACTGAGATTTTTGGCTTCAAATTTCTGGTGTGTAATCTTTTTTGTCAACACCCACCAACAAGACATCATGCATTTTTAATTACCTGAAGAAGAGTGTTTTAAATAAGCAAGCGTGACACATTTCAATCTGTTATGCCAAATTTCTTTCTGACAGCTGTTCTACTGAGAGCACTTCAGTGCATTATATTACCTCTTTACAACACACCTGTTGGATCTCTGCTGTGTTTACCGAGCCAACTCATCTCATAGGTAACTAGAATTACAGCTTCACAGTTGTTTGTTTCCGCCAACCAGTTAGGTTGCTGGTACAGTTTATATTTGTGTCTGTGAAAACTTAGATGCTTCACACACATGTCCTCCCCCAGCTAATGATCTATATAATCGGCACAGTTTTAAGGTGGCCACCCAAGATTAGTGTCTCCCCTTTTGTTCTTGAGTTAAGATGTCGAGTAATGGCAAGAAAAGGGTATTTTTTGCAAAACATTATGATGTCTCATTAAAGTTGACCTTTGGTCTTTTGGATATAAAATGTCATCACTTCATCTTTTTATCCAATTAGTCATTTGTGTGAAATGTTATCATTATCAGTGCATGAATAATTAAAATATGGTCAGAAAATGTTTTGTGAGGTCACAAAACACCATTTCAGATTAGTTCATTCTTGAGTCCAAGTGGATGTTTGTACCAAATTTGAGGAAATTCGCTCAAGGCCTTCTTGAGATATTGTGTTTGTGACATTAAGATGGACAGCAGGTCACAGTGACCTTTGACCATCGAATTCTAATCAGTTCATCGTTGAGTCCAAATGAATGTTTGTGCCAAATTTGAATTAACTCCACCGAGGTGTTCTTGAGATATCCATTCACAAGAATGAGCTAGAGGAGATCACAGTGACCTTGACCTTTGACCACCAAAATCTCATCAGTTCATTGTTGAGTCAAGTTAGACGTTTGTGCCAAATTAGAAGAAATTCCCAGAAGGCGTTCCTGAGGTATTGGATGAGAATGGGACGTATGAGATTATGGCCATATGGACAAAAGGAGAACAATAAACAAAGCCTCTGGCTGCGGCAGTCACTGGCACGGAGGCATAAACACAATCCTTGTATTGGGGTGTATATTTCTGTCTACTACAGGAGAACCTAAGCTGTTCTGGGACCCCCCCCCTCAAGGTTTCTGTAATTCCATGGCTGCAAAAGGATGTAGATAAAAGTCATGTGGTCTTGCTGTTTTATTTGTTATAAATAACTTCAAAGAATTTCCAGCAAGTTGTGCTATAGGCAGGTACTTAGACTGAAAGAAAGGATTAGGAGCAGAAACTCAAATAAACCCAGCTGGCAAACCACTGCAACATACAGCATAATGTCAAGGTAAAAACATCAGCGACTTCACATCAATGCAAGCAAAAACTCGACTCAAGCGCTTGATTTACATTCTAAGGCACAAAAGCATCCGTCGATCAGTGTCAACACTTGTGATTTATGCTTGATTGTACCAAATAGAGCTACAAAAACACCATTAATCTAACCATTAACTGAAGAAAAGTGAAGCATTGCTTATTTTTTTAGGGGTAATGAGTGTGTGAGTAAGTGAGAAGCTGTTTTTAACACTGCTTTGACAATCTAAGCAGAGTCTTAAGGACAGCTCTAAACCAGAGCCAAACTCTCACGCTCGCAATCTCCCCTGCCGCATGGAGCCTGCGCCACAGATATTTCCTGAGGAAGGGCAACAAATTCAACACGCATTCTGTCTCTCCTTGATTCTCTCTCTCCCGCTTCCTCCCACTCTGACTCACTGTTACCTTTGCTATGAACAGCTTCTTAATAAGCAAGAGTCACTTGCAGACATTTTGACACACTCGCATCTAAAACTGAATCCAAAATAACCTTTCATCCTGAAACTATGACCTCAGTTTGGCTCATTATTGACTGTCTTATGATATGGCCACATGTGCGACAATCTGCCCTGAGATGACTGTGTTTGAACTTCAATAAACTATGATAAAGGAGCAAGCAGAAGATAATCACTGAAAATATTTGCACAAAGCTGAGGAGTTTGGGTCTGACTTTTGAGGTGTACACTTTCTCTTTTGCAAAATGTATTAAATTAAACCTCCTTATTCACAGCTTAACAGTTTTAAAAATATTATTGTCACCACAATTTTTCTAAAATCTTAGTGTGCATCCACAGACTTTGGTACCTGGTATTGTCCGAGGAGATGGAGTCTAAGTGCACACGCTCTTTAGGAAGATTTCTGGGCAGGTTCCGGACGAACTCAGCGTAGCAGTCCCCCGGTTCGTACAACTTGGCACTCTCGGTCAGGGCCTGGTAGTGGGCGGGGAGCGACACAGTCTGCTGCTGCTGCATCTGAAACCAGTTCACTGTCACCTGAGGAAGGACAGATTATTGACTGAGTGAGTGAGACTGGATGAATGAAAGAAAAGGTAAATGAGTAATAAAGTGATTGTAAATAGATAAAAAGACAAACACAAGTATAGACAGACATCCTTGCATGTGCTGTAGTTTCTTCTTTCTATTCAATATAAACAAAACAATTTAAATCAGAATATACAAAAATATTTGGTAAATTAACAAGATTGTGAACTTGACAAAGCATTTGGTTCGAACTTTCAGTACTTGAAAGATATCTGTTTATAAAACTCAATTCTGTGGACACAACTAGATTAACCAATCCCATCTTAAAAATTTGACTAAATTTGGAGCACCCAGGTACCCCATGTACAGAGGCTACATCCTTGATGCAGGTTCGATTCCAATATAGATTTAGTGTTGTTGTTCAGTGTTAGTCCTTGTATCTAGCATTGTACCTGTAACATATTTATATGAATAGACTAAATGTTTATGGATCAGGCTCCCAGGAAAGCAGCTCATTGAAGCCAATTCTTCCCAGTGGCCACTTGTGGGTTTGCCGCGAAACATCCTCTGCAACCCCAAACTTTCCCCCATAGACCACCATTATAACAGAGACATCTGTGAAACTGACACCTCCAACTGAAGTAAATCTGGAAGACAAAACATTTTTTTTGGTGTAGCTTGCAGGTGAGCAACTCCATTGGAATAAATAGGCGCCATCCTGGCATCCTGTGTCTCGGTATTGTTGTAAATCTGTGTGCTGGAAAGTTCAGTTTCCCCTCTCAGTTCATTGGCGTGTTAACAGGCTGCTATTATCATGTCCACTCACAGCTTTGAGTGTGAGGTCACACTGAAAGACCATCTCTCGGATTTGTGTGAGGATGGTGCTCTTGGCGTTGGCCAGATCCATCCTCCTGCCGCCTGCGTCAGCCATACAGCTCTGGTACTGGTCCTGTGCCTCCTCCGCCTGACCACAACAATGAATACAGAGAACAATATGAGGAGACGTGAAAGGAATGCTTAGTACAATGAGGGTGCAGGAATTCAACTGCAATGAACGGCTGCAGAGACAGATTTTGACAACTAATTATTTCCCCACTCTCTTCCCCTTTCTACCTTCTGCAGAGCCTCCTCCTCCAGCCTCCTCTTCTTCTCCAGCTGTTTGTTACCAGCATTAGGCTGCTCCTCCTGGGAGCGGTTGGTAGATGAGTGGGCTTTCTGGTACTCCTCTCTCCTCTGGGCCTTCAGTGCTCGTGCCTTACGCAAGGTTGCATCTGCCTCTTGCTGCCGAAACCACACAGATCGACCACAAAAGCCCATGTGACATTGGTGTGCATCAGTTATCATACACATAATCAGGAACTCCTTTGTGGTTGATTATCTTTGCACATATAGTGAGAGTAAAACTGCAAAACATCCAGGGAACTGAGAAATAGTGCAATTATGAAACCGCCAAGAGAGCAAAACAGATATGTTTCGATTCTTGTTCCCATCCAAAAGGCATATTCTTATATATCACAGATGATGCAAATTTAAAAATCTATTTTGTGTTTTTGCCAAATTGTATTCTATTAAATTAGCTATACTGGCATTAATGTTATCTGACAATTTCCTGGCTGACCACAGTTTGACATTTATTGTGGAATGCTGCTTTCTCTGTAATGCAAAAAGGAAGACGGGACACTCTGCCATCGAGCCAATAATGTACATCATCAAGACGCACTCGCTACATACCATTTTCTTTTGCTCCCTCTGCCACTGCTCCTTGATGTCTTTCCTCAACTTGTCGAGTTCATTTTTACGGGCCAGAAGAGGCTGAGAGGAGATGAAAGGTCAACAATTACATTGAGGCACACAATCTCAAAAGGGCTTTTTTTTTCTCAAAGACTTAACATTAAAGATAATTCATAAGAGGTGCTGGTTTTCTGATCGGCTATTACTGTTACAGTTTATCACCGTTGCTGACTAGAAGACTACAGGAAGACCTTTTTACTTCATTTGTTAGAAGTATTGGGTGTTGGCCAGAGAATAATGTGATAACAAAACATAAATAAAGATAAACTAAATGTCATCATCATCACTTCCTCATGTTAAAAATTTTGCCCTGTACTTTGAGGGAACAACATTTTGCTCAAGAGGCTCAGTCACAGTCTTTTCTGAGTCTATTTTACTGTAGGTCTTTATTTTTGTGCTCTCAATGTTCATCAGTGTCGAAGGAAAAACAATTATGCCTCTGTTCCACACGACAGCCACCGCCTGCAAAATGCTTTGAAGTACACCCAGCTGGGTTACAGTCGACGTCTTGCTGCTCACCTGCATGAATTTATTGGTCTGAAGAGCCATTGCAGTTTGAATAAGCAGCTGTTTGTATTCAATGTCGTTCTTGAATGTGGAAACGTAGATGTCACTGAAGGGCATGTAGTCCTTGAACAAACGAAATGAAGAAATTGACATCAGAGTAACACTGACATATGATCATTTGTTTTAATTAGATATGAGGTAACTGCACATTATACATAAATATTTAGTTACCTGTTGACTTGCCAGTGCCTTTGCAGATTCTGCCATTTTGGCATAACTTTTGGCATATTCAATATCTGAAAGAGAAATAGTTGTACAAAAGGGTAGGGAATTAATCACTGTCAACTAATGATTCATTTAAAAAAATAAAGAATAAAATAAAAAAGCATGTCATGTTTCTCACAAAATTAGAATCTATATCTGACAATGTTTTTTTTTTTAATGTGTGTGTGTCCCTTTTTTTAACTAAGCTGTGTCCCCACTCTTAATTTAAATTTGAGCGTGAGCTGGATAATTGAATTATCAATCCAGTCAGAGCTGATCAGATCGATGGATGAGAGGAGCAGCTGCTGCTGAGGTAAGTGAAAGCAAACTTTTCGACCCAGCGCAATGAACTGCTAAGTTCAGCTTTCACTCTGTCATATGTTCTGACGCTCCATCTGTGCCCAGAGTACGTGCTGCACTTCGAGACAGTCCAGCTCCAAAATATAAAATCAATATTATCTTGCAATTGTGTTTTATTGACATTTCGAAAATGTTGCTTAACTTTTGGCCAAATCTGTCATGAAAACCACCTTGTCTTTAGTGTGTGTGCATGTGTGTGCATGTACTCCCGCCGAGTCGGCTGTCCCTTTTACACAGACATGGTTTCAGCGTTGTTACTGCCTCTACTGCGGCTTAACAGTGCAACAACTATGTCCACCCCATTTCCATATTTGTAACTTTTATACAAAATGGTGAGTCAAAATAAGGCAGAACATTCCCACCTTGATCAGGCTGTTTAAAAGGGGCTAAACTCTATGTAGTTGTGAAAATGCATATATAGTAGAGCCATAGCATATCTATAATTGAAATTAATATTACTGAACATAGCAGCTAAATGTGTAGATGTGTTTGAACAAACCCTCTATATTTGGAGTTTACATGTGGGTATAAAGGAGTGAAGCCCTTATTCCCGCCTGACTCAGTTACGTACCTTCTGGAAAACCAAATTGCCACAACTAAATGGCTGTAAAGTGCTCTCAAACACTTCTGAACTCTAACCTTAATTAACAGTCAAAAGGCTTAAAATGGCTCAGGGGTCTATTTTCAAAATGTTACTTCAGTGGTGGGTCACATGCAATTTACAGATAACTGTAAGACTTGTTTCCACTGCACTGAAGCACAAAATGGGGTGAATTTTTACCAACAAATTTATCAATCATCACTTCCATTCTGTATAAACTCTTGGTGCAGTAGTCCTGTTTTGCAATCTAATGTACAATCGGTAGTCAAAAAGTCGTACCCATAGCCAGCCGTTTCTCCATCCAGGCCAGGAGATCTTTGATATACTTGGACCAGGCCTTGGCGTAGAGCAGAGCGGACTCCACCCCGCTGTCATTCTTCTGCAAAGTCAAGTCAACTTCTTCCTCCCGTGACAGCAGCACCTCTGGGCCTGTAGAGTCAACAGAGAGGAGACACACATATCAAAACAAAGTGAACCCAAACACATGGCATCAAGAAAATTGCAGAGTGTTGGATTGATGTGTCTCAGCTCTACTATCCCAACAGACGTGTGTGGGAGGTAAAAGAAAAAAAAAAACATTCAGGTTAAAGTGGACAGTGTAGGAGGATATGAAAGTGCTGGGCATCTTTTCAAATAGCGTTATTTTCTTTTTACTGGTTACACTGTGATGCACCTCTCCCAGTCACCCGCCATCTGATTTAACACAAACCCCATGTGTTTCCCATCCCACACGGAACTACTCCTAAACAGGCAAGGAATGTCAGAAATGTGGACGGAGAGGGGAAAACGAGCAGCTAGTATGAAAAAAGCAACAGAAATAACAGGGGTGGAAGCAGAGGCTTCGGGCGGGTCTACCTCAGGCATTCAAGATACCAGAGCTTAAATCACTCTGTTAACTCACTAGCTGACACTCCAGACTGCCCTGGGCTACAAAGCAATCATTAAATGCTTTGTTATGCAACCATTAATAGCTAAAGCATTTCAGGTTTAATTTATTCCAGATTTTTGCTCAGAAGTAAATGACAGAATCTGAAAAACACTTACCCACAAGGTCATTTTTCTCCGAAACATACCCCTCAGGATCCACACAGAGATTGTCAAAAGACTGTGAAAAAGACACTTCCGATTATAAGGAGTGAATCGCAGACATACAATCAAAGTTAGACATCAGAAGCAACTGGGTTTTCAACACCCCAATTAAGAACAGAAAGAAAGTCTTTTGAGGTTTTTAAATGGAGGCGTTGTAAAATTGCTGCTTTAACTGCACCCTTTGGAAAACTGTCATGTTTGAAAACAAAAAATAGCAAGGCCTGAAAGCTGGAAAAAGAAAGATAATGTCTCACCCTGCTTCTCCTGGTCTGGGGGATCCCCAACCCTGAGCCGCTGTCCACATCTCCCATAAGGAAGTCAGAAACTCTGAGGGGTAGATGTATTATAGATGTATGTCAGAAATGCAGCTCGGTGTGGTAAATTAGGGATGTTCCTTACAACAAATTGACTTTTTAACAGATTTAAACTCACATTGTCTGACAAGATTTGCATATTTCAAATGCAGAAATGTGTGCAGTTGTGCACCGTGCATCATAAACATTGCACGATATCCTACAAAGCAACTCACTAAATGAAAGTTGATGAATAGCAATTATTGAAGACAATATCCTTTAGGAAAATAAACCTTTGAAAAATGTCCCTGATTACAACAACAGCATTTTATTGGATAATCACAATCGTATAAAATAGAATAATCTAAACATTATATTTGACCGACTAGCGTTTCTAGTGTCAACTAGCAACGGTAGCAGTGACTAGTCAGATAATTCGCCACATCTCTAGACCAAACTGCAATCTATTCAGTAACCAAGGGGTTTAAAAAAAATGCAACTGTGAAGAACACTATTGTTTACTCTGACTGGAAAACAGCAGATCTACAATTCAAAACAAATACACCAAGGACAGAAAGATTTATGACAGATTTAAGATTAAAGACTGACTAAAGTCAGCCCTGCTTTTCTTACACAAGAAAACCCTAGTGGTGTTGAAAAGCATACAAGCATTGTACTCACACATTGCCGAATGTGAATGCCAAAGTGTCAATGGATGTGTGTATCTCGCCAAATATAGCTTTTGTGTTTTCTGGAGTCACTTCCTTGAAGTTAATGCCTGCAGAGAGTGATAAAATACACAAGAACTTCAGCCAAAATTGAATGGTATTACAAACCAGCTTATGCAAACACAATGATTCAACAAGTGTATTAACACAGCTGGGCCTGTGTGTGGCTGGGCGATGAGGCCTTATCCACCGATATAATAAACACATGCACTGTAGATCAAAACCAACAACAATGTATTAAATGCAGTAGGGCTGTAAAATTCTGGTCGACTGGTTGATCGTTTAGTCATACTCTTGTCAGACCAAATTTTCATTGGTAGGACAAGACCGCGTGTGTTTCTTTTCCCAGTTGAAAATGGCAGTTGTTGTTGTTCAGCTATTATATTTGTCCTCTGTGATGGTTGGTCTTAGCTGAGTTTGTCCTGCCCCTTCTCCACTGTGATTGGACCGCTGGTGTAAAGTGACAATTGTGGCATTTTACCCAAAGTTTAACATTTTTCAACTCTTATTTCAAATAGGCAATCTGCTAATAATCACAACAGATTTATTATACTAGGTCTAAGATTATTATTATTTCACTATGTCTATTATTACAGCTTTTGTGTTTTCTGGAGTCACAAGTCTAAGATTTGTATTATTTTACTAAGTCTATGATTTTTCTCATCGGTCCTGTTCAACGCTTGAAAACTGGTGAGAGACTTATGGATACAGCTTAGGTGAAAAAGCATTACGGTGCACAGTTTATTTTCAGATAACATAACATTGGAGAAGACATGTATTTTTTACTCGAGGCATTCCACTTGCCTAAACAGAGTTAACTTGCCCTGGGATAGTGTTGATGCTGAGCTCTGAAAAAAACGCCTTGGGTCGATTACACTCAGTGCAATGTGGCATTTTAGTTAATCTAGATATCAGAAGATTGTTTTTTCCCCACTGACTAATCAATTGGTTGAAGAGTTGGTAGAATTTCAGTTGACAAAGACTTTCTTTCATTTTGTTTACTTTCTGCAGTCAAAACTAATAAGAGGCCATAGTTAACTGTTTGGCTTTTGTGGGGGAGCTGTTAATCACCTCTTCAAGGGCTAAAGTTGTTTCAAGTAAGTGTTGACATTCCCCTCAATGACAGACAAAAAGTTAAGCCCTCTGAGTAGTTACACAAGGTCAAGAGTCTTAAAGACAACACTATGAAAACAGCTTAAAATCCACAACCGTTAGAGCAGAAGCAGTCTTAGGCAATGATGACAGTCAATGTCTTCCCACCAACTCAGAAATGTCTTCTTTGACACAGCTTTTGAGGATCTTCAAGGATGGATATTCAAGAAATATTCAGAAAAAATCCCAAATTTTCCCTCCTTTGTTCCAGTGTATTATAATCCCACAGGCCATCTTCCATGTCGATCATGCACAGAAGAGACAATCCATTGTATACACTCTTTATTTTGGGATCTTCTGACGGCAAGACGTCCACCTGTTTTTGAACTGTAGGGCCATCGAAGCTTCGCAAATCTTCAAGAATGTGTGCACAGAGCTTTCCTTGTCAGAGAGAAGTTTACTCAGCAAGAGGACATTTGCAGAGAGCAATCGAAGGAACCGAAGACGCAGTGAAATCCGACTAAGCCGAGTACTTCCTGTCTGCCCGCAACAGGAAACACTCACACAGCTTGAGTTCTGTGACATGTAACACTACACATACTTTTGACAACACTTACCTTTTCTCTCTGTCACCTAACATTGTGGTTCAGTAACTGGCACCCAAAAAAAAAACAAAAACACAGCTCTAATCAGTTCCAGTTTCCAGTCTGCTTTCTAGCTTTTGTGCTTCCATTTTTTCTTCATAAGAGCAAATTCGATCCATGTCAGTGGTGGCTGGGTAATTGTAAATTTCCAACCTACGACAAAGCGTAGAAGGGTCATGGCATCCTGGGATGGGGAGGGAACCCTACGGTCCAGGAGAGATTCTTGAGGACACCAGAAGAGAGAGGGGAGAAGGCGAGGTGCAAGCCTCTCTGCCGTGCACCTCCCTGGTCCTGAATGCTAGCGTACAACTCTGCGCTGACTTCTTCCTCAGGACATCCTGTGGGTCTCATAACAATGATTCCAGAGCTCAGCCCCCCTTGTCACGATTGAAATATGGAAACTGCATAATTCAAGTACAGGCGCCATTGTTTCTCACGGTTGAGCCGTAAATGGGACAGTTAACCCCTGAAAAATGTCTATAGTGAGTTAAAAGCATGTCATGATGTTCTGATGATTGTGGCTTAATATCACATGATTTATCAGGTGTGATAGGCCATTCAAAAAATAATGAACCCTTTGAGACCTGGACATCACTTTACTTGTGCTGCTCTAAGAATCCTTTCGCAATTTATTTAAAACCTTTGAACATTGGTGTGATTTCTTTAAAATAACATCAAGAAAAGGCATTAAGCAACTTTGTGAGAAATGTTCCACAAATGTAAAGTAATTAGTAGATTTGAATATTTTTTAAGCTAGGGAAAAATGTCTCAGAAAAAGGGTGGAGGATAAAAATCTATGTTATAATCATCATAATAACATATTTAAAATTATGTTACAGAATTCTTATATTTTTATGGAATTTTTTCAAGTCTAGTTTGTCTTGTTTGGGGTTTTTTGTTTCAGTCTTTATAATGTTTTTTGTTTGTTTTGTTTTAAATAATTTCTTGCTAATTTTTCGGTCATTTCTTTTTCAGTTGCTCTTTGCCTTCTTCCCTTTTTTTTGGAAATCAAGACATTTTTTGCTCAAGTCTCAGAAGGTTAAATATAATAAATGTATTAGTGAATTGGTTAAAGTGATTAGTAAACTGAAAAAAAATGCAGAAAAGAGTGACCATTGTGTGCTTTTCCTAGGTTAAATAAATCTACAATAGGTTTATCTGAACAGGGACTGAAAAATGATTTTGACATACAAGATTAATTGCAGTAAACAAACACACTCTGTCAGCTTCAAGCATTTTCCCCAGACAAAGGGGGGCAGAGCGCAGGGAAAGAATTTCAATAAGTTGAGGAAGTTGACACTTTTATTTCAGTGCCCTGCAGTTTTTCACTTGGAGGAGGGGAAAATCAACACTCTCAAAATGTGATCAGGGAAAGAAACCCCGTCTGGGTCTGGCTTGAACCAGAGTCTGTGAGAAGATCATATCTTCGATGACACACAAACAGAGAAGGAGCATGGGCAATAGAACAATAGCCCTCTCTGTCTGAACATCAAACTCTTCGCATCATTCGGCTGAGTGGAGCTGATCGTGTTTTTAACATTTTCTGGGTAATTAAAATGTGCAGTTTCAGGTGAATAACAACAGCAGGGGAAGAGTCTGAGTGGATAACATCTACATGTAAATGGCATTTGAAACTGGTTAGGCAACCATGTGTTTGGAGAGGGAGGGAGGGAGGATTTCTTTCCAGTAAATTCTGGCAGCTGTCCAAATGCCCCAGGTGTCACGAGCATCAAAGGGCAACATGAGTGAGGAGACGACACACTCTGAAGACACAAGAGACACACGAGGCCTGTTATCATCCAAACCTTTGAGTCTACATCTCTGATGTCTCCCTGATTCATTCTTCTCTCAGCCTCTCCTTTTCAGCCCTCCTCTGGCTTGCTGACTGTGTCAATATTGTGTTACCTACTGGCCATTAGGGGACTGTCCATCCAGGACGTGTGATGATGTAAGGCACCCCCTTGTGGACGGCAAATTTCCAAGTTACTGTGTTTTCTGCAGGACTTAATGACAGGGCTTTCCTTAATAAATAGGAAAACTGGCACGCTGCACTACCGTTCTGTGCAGGTGCATCATCGTTCTTGGTCGTTAGTATATTGATGCACATTTTCGGTGAGATTTTAGCAAAGGAATTTAATAAATATCTCGGGAAGTACTTGTTCCTGAAAGTGATAAACTCGCCATACTCAAAAATTTTGGTAAAGCCTTGATAAGTCGTTTATGAAGAATGCGAATGTATATACGGTGGCAGGAATGAATAAGCGTGTACTTCTTTCTACTCCTTTTCGAACATGTTATATTTACGTTTAAGTGGCTTGAGTATTTGTAACTGAGAGTGATGTATAGGTTTCGTGTAGGCCTTTTTTTCCCTTTTTGTTTTTGTTCATTGGACTTGGCTTTTATTCTTCATTCACTCATTCATTAAGTATTTTTGTATTTAGAGATGCACCAATCCAAATTTTTCTCTTTCAATCAAGATTAAATACCTCTACTCAGGATATCTGAGCGCTCTCTTGTTCTCAAATGTCTGTAAGCCTCAGCCAGTTTTTACTGGGATCAGGACAACACTGAATTTCTTTTGGATCAAAGGCACCCTGATCCTGCTAAAAACGTTTTGGACTTCACAAACTGAAAGTTTGATCCAGATCAAAATCAGGACGGGATTACATGATCTAATCCGATTTCAGATTTTTTTTCAGCCTATTTTCAGGATTTGATCCTATCTAATAGCCAAAATCCAACCAGATTTCTTCTTCTCCCCCCCCCCCCCCAAAACAATTTGCAGTTCCCATATTCTAATTGAAATTGCTGAAAATCTTGATCATCACTGAAACGTATATCATGCAAGAAAGCCAATAAAAACAAACTGAATGGCTAAAGTTGTCATATTGACATTTAAGGTGTGTTGACTGATTAATGACGGCGACTCCTCTATTGAGTAACATAAATCATTCCACCTTAATAGATGCCGGAAGCAGGCATGTAGCCTTTCAGCATCACAGTGAATTAAGTATTTTTTTTATCACTTTATAGCTGCTAACTGTTCACTAGTAAACTGAAACTAAAAGTAAACTGCAGCGAAAGATCTTTTCATTTTATGGTTACAGCTGACTAATGTTTGTAAACTTGTGACTGAGGGTGTGTCATATCAGACTGTGCACAATAATACCAGTGTAAATTTTAACATGATAAGAAAAATCAATACTTCAGCATTTTAGACCCTTTTAGCATCTTGTTGCTCAGAGTTAAGTCATTCATCGACTCCTCTGTCAGCAGCACAGCATTTCTCTCTCCCTCCTCTCTCAGTGTGTGCATGCAGGAATTGGTGTCATCAGGCCGTCTTTGCCATAAAGTGAGCCTACGCGATGCTACACATAAACTACATATACTTCACAACCTGTCAGAATAATTACAGTTGTCTGTGTGTACGTGTGTGTCTGATGTTTGGTGCTGAGTGACACACGTTACAGCTGAAAGAGCAGAGCGTGGAAGAAAAAAAAAAAAACGTTTCCTTTTTGGATTCTTCCAAAAGATAAAAAAAAATCACCTGTTAATTTATTTTATATATATTTAGCTAAATATAGATTAAAGGGTATATATTTTTTGGGATTCAGTATTTATAAATGTACAAACTGAATATTTGATGGCAATGTATTACATTTATGCTGATTTATTAAACTATAACACTTATTTTGTTGCAACTGTATGAAATTCAGAATAAAATATTCAGTATTTTGCCCTATCCTGAAGAATATTGTTACCACAAAAATATCCTGATAATATTTTAGGACCACATCGCTCGACTCTACTTGCCACTGTAGAAACAGTGTTTACATAATCTTCTAACACGTGCACACATGCATGTGCCTTAAGGAGCACAGTAATTAAACAAAGCACTACACCTCTGCCTAAACAGCCTCATACTGGATTGGTGCGTCACTATTGGGATTATCAGAGGGAATTTTTTTAGTGCCTCAGAAATGTAGGAATTTTAGGAAAACTCCTGTGTTTTACAGCTTTAAAAAATGATATAACTGGTGGAAAAATTGTGAGTTAGACTTTGCTGGGTGTCATGATGCCTGAAATAAGGTCTGTGATTTACACAAGCTGAAGAGACTTTCACATTTTGATTGTTGATGTTAAACACCTTAGTTAATACCCCACACATGGATTTTGAAGATTTCATGTAAAAGGCAGTTGCTAACGAATGGCTGAATGAGATGACAGAGCGTCATCAAATCGAACACAGCTCTGCAGCCTCATTGTGGAAGGGATGTTAAATGATGCGACTGTGATGTCGTTCGTTATAGCCAATGTTAGCTTTTCACCTCTGGCGATTGCATTTAGGACTCAAAAACTCAAAAGTGGTGCTCATTTGTGAGGATTATCTTGCTAAACAAAACAAAAATGTTTGTTTGCCACTGAATTTGTTTTCTGCAGTAATTCAAAATCCAATTTTAAAAAAAACCCATCAGCTTTTTGACGAGGGAACCACGGTGACACTAACTTCCAGGTCAGCGTACAGAAAAGTGTCATCCCTGGAGCAACTCTACTAAAGTTAGTCTCGACAATACCAATAATTCCTATCGCCGATCTAACAGCGGATGTCTTTTGTTTCCTTTTTGCATTCTAAACATTGTCAAAGCACTAGTCAATGGACTACAGATGCAGACATACCATCTTCTGCATTCTTTAAGAGTAGGTTACAACTCAGATATTGAGATAAGGCAGGTGAGCTGTAAGACAAACACACACCTCACAAAAACCAGGAAAAGAATGAAGACACGTGGATGTGCTTGACCGACAAGCAGCCTGCCAAGGGGCCTCCGCGGTCGCTGAAATATGGAATGCAAATTACAGCCGTGAAGTCTCCTCTGTAGAGATTCTTGTGTGCGAGAGGAGTGAAGAAATACCATTGCAGCGGATCACGTTTCTAGCAGACTGAACTTGTGAGTTGAGATTCCTTTTATTTGTATTCATTCAGGAGACGGGACATAGATCTGTTGCTGTAGGAGTAATAACTTCTCATATTGTGACCTTTTAGAAACAAATCTCCTCGCCAACTCTAACCAAGAACAAAGCAATAAAATATGACTGCAGGGTGTTTCCCACACTAGTCTGGAAGACTGACGTAGACCCTTAGCCTGAACAGTGAGATTTCATGCCAAGATATTTGAGCATCATGTGGGCGCCTGTGTGTTTTTACCTGTATGTCTGTGTGCGTCCATGCATGCTTGTGAGTAATTACTGACCTTTGACCTTGGCAATGACGGTGCCAGCCGCTCCCAGGATGTCTACAGAGTTGAGGGTCTGATGTTTGCCTATGACGGCCTTGAGGACGCGGAGAAGCTCTGCCAAACGTTCCTGCACCACCTTCTGAAGACTTTCGGGATTCTCTGGAAGAGAGAGTGCACAAGTAGGTCAGCCAGGTTAAAGGGATAGTTCATATTTTTTTAAAGTGGGGTTGTATGGGGTACTTATCCATACACAGTATATCACATACAGGAGATCAATCGGCACACCCACGGTTTGGGGAGACAGGCAGGAGTCCAACATGGAAGCTAAGCACTCTACTGCTATAGAGGAGTCAGCAACAAAATGTATTTTAGCCGCATGAAAAAGTTCCACCTAAAAAACTTAATATCAGTTTAAGTGTATGCTATATTAAGAGTATTTTTACTGCTTAATGTCACACAGTGATTACAAAGTGAAAAATGAAGCCGCCACATTGCTGTTTTCAAAGCCAGACTCCTGTGTGACTTCGGTGTTAAAAAAAAAGGTTGTTCAGATTCACTAAAGTCACACAGCCAACACGAACTAACAAACTGATCAAAGCAGTGTAAGACCTGCAGTGTTCAGCAAACTAAAAATACTGTTTTTGTCAATGGACTCTGGTGGCTTTAAGAAGAGCCGAGGGGAACTGAAGCTGTTAATGGCTTCCCTGTCAGGATGGGCTGTCTGATGGAAAGGTAAAGTGGTGAAAATATGTTCAATACAGCGTACACTTAAACTGATATTGATTTGTTATGTAGGACTTTTTTTAGGTGGCTGAATTCTGTTTTATCGCTGACCCCATCGACAGCGGTACATTACATGGTTTCTGTGTCAGACTTCAAACTGTTTCTCCAAAATGAGGGTGTACTGACTTCTACTGTTTGTAATACATTTACTAAGAAAAAGCACCTCACACAACCCTTTAGGTCATGTAAGCATCAAGATCCTGACAAAAAGATTCATTTAATCCAGAAACCCAAGTGCCATGCACAGTTTGCAATCACGCATTTTCATCTATTAGTCAAAGTCACCACCATCACACTACATTTTGAGTCACAGATCAAAGAAGTTCTTGGCATTCTTTTTGTCAAAGCCACAAACGTTATATGAAAAATATTTTGTCATTCTGAAACTATGAAACTGTCGTCTTTGTCTGATCCAGATGATTCCTTCAGGGCAGCTAACACAGTACATGTTCTATTATGTTTCTGTGCCTCCAGATAAAAAGTGGAAGACAGTTTTGGTTGAGAGGCAGTGACTAACTCAGTTGTTGCGGCATAAAACTACTGTGATGCAACCTCTTTTCTGCTTCCTCCAGGCAGAGTTACACCATGTACAGCAGAAAACGCATGTGTCTATGTAAACAGGTCACAGTATGTCAGTCACAGTTACAGCGCTCTCACACAGGTAGAGCTGATGAATACAGAAATGATGACGCGTTGTTCGTGCTTCTGCGGTCACAAGTGAGACAAAGTCACACTTGTACTTTAAAGAAACGCCCCAGTTAACATAAAAAACACAGATTTTATCTGAGTCAGTCAGTTAAAAGTGACAGCTAAGTGCTATGTTTTTTATTTTTCCTGCTTAAGCAACGAATAAACACAACTGTAGTGCAGAGTTTATGTATGATACAATTTGTTAAATGCAATCTAATAAAAGAACACACACATTAAATAAGGGTGAAGAAATTACATTTTAGAGGTGAGTGCAGTGGTGAACATGGTAGTTAGTAACCTTTACACGCAGCAATCTGAAGACAGTGTGAGCAGCAAAAAAAAAAAATAATAAAGTTGAGGGAGATCTTTCCATTACCAGTGAGGTTTTAGAAGATGACACTTGAGGAGGAACAAAATGTATGAAATGCCTTTAAATCACATCCATCCCTTTATTTTACAAACCATATCACACTCCATCAGTTACTCTGCTATGAAAGTTATGCTTTTCCTGTAGGACCACGCAAAACGGTGAAGGGTTGTACATCATTTATCTGCATCATTTATCTGATTGTGAGCACTTTTAAAATCAGTGTTACATTGTGTTTTTCAGACAATAAAGCTTTATCAAAAAATAACTTTTTAACCCATCAGCCAATAATATGAATATAAAAAAATTACCAGCCGAGCTCATTTTTTTAGACTTAGAGTGTTAAGCCCTATTTACACAGAAATCGCTCTACAGGGCGGCTAAAAAGTCCCATCTTTATGCCTCCTTAGCATTTTTACAAAAGAGCCAAATAACAGCTGCACCGTACCGCTCCAATGTGTGATTTTAGACAGCATGACAGCAACACGGAAGCAAAAGAGGCTCAACAGGAGTGACGGTTAACACAACAGCACCTGCCTCTAGTGTGACAGATCATATATGTGTCTGCAGAATAAAAGAACAACTTGGACTGGACTTTATTGTTTTCCCAATTTACAGACAGTGTTCTTCTTTGAGTTAGCCACTAACTGCTATTATCTGCTTTTTAAATCTCCCACATCACTAAAACGTCACACCCATCCTGCTGGCTGTCCCTTTTTATACAGACACCATTTAAATGTTTTGTTTGTACCTCTAGAGGTGGCTTGAAAGCGAGACAAGTCTGTCCCCTGATTCTACGACCATACCTTTAAATACAGAGCAGTGAAGCGGCATGATGGTATGATATTCCCGCCTTTAACAGGCAGTGTAAAAGGGACTTGTGTGTCAAGCTAGATAGCAGAAAAAGCCCATAAATAACAAAAATTGCTGTACATTTAGCAGTTTTTTTTAAAACTATCTTGGTAAAAATATTTACCTGCCAGTGTGGCAATCAGAGATTCACTTTCCCGACAAAAAAAATCTACGCGCATTAGGCTCTTGACTTGTGCTAATATCTGTTTCTGGGTTAAATGAAAGCCAAAAAGAAAGGCAGTAAGACTTGACACATAATGAATCTTGTCCAGAGATAGTCAGTCTGTCTCCCGTTCTGATGCAGGCTTATCAGCAGAGCTTCTGCAAGTTCGCGCCAGACAATAGGTGAGTTCATGTCTAACTCGCTGCTTTAGAAGAAGCAGGGACGCCGTCTGGAAACAGAAAAGTCATCTGTTTTTCATCAAGGCCACCCCACCAGGCAGTGGCATGAGATGAGAGACTGAATTTATTGGAACATTAAAAGGAATTACAGAGGGCGTGAAAATGAGAGCCTGTGTGTGAGTGTGTTTGAGTGTTACCCATTTGACTCCTCTCTTATTCAGAGACACATACAAACACTAATTCAACTGAATGGTGTAAAACATGGTAGAGGAGCGATAATCAGCAACTGAGACATAAGCCCATCTGTGACTCTATTTCACAGGAATGACAGGAGAAAGAAATTACTGTAGACACTAGACGAGAAGATTTTTAAATGGATCACAAGGGCACATTTACACCTGTACTTTCATGTGGTCAGGCACTATCCCATTGCAATCCAATCACCCAAAACGCATTTTAATGTCTAAAGGGGGGCTTTGCAGCTAACTGTGTTTATCAGCTTTGCGGTCTTGCCAACAGCTCTCTGAAGCCCCTTTTTACATTGCCTGTAAATTGGAAATGTAACAAACACCCCCCTTTAAAGAGGTGGTTATATGAGGTGTTGTCCTTGCTTAAACTTGAGAAATTAAGACATAATTTGAATGGATCCTAAAATAAACTCACTAAAATATGGTCTCCATATTCTGATCATGTAAAGGGTCTGACTGCTTGAAACGTCATATGTCACAACATCCCACTGGTGATTTCTTCCTTTCAAGTAAATGTCCGCAAATTGGGAAAAACAGCGTACCCCTAAAAACAGCTCCTTACCCTCTGAGCAGAGGACGAAATTAATTGTCATATAACAGGGACGGTAAATGTTTAGGTTTATAAAATGCTGCCAACATGTATATGTCACACTAAATGCGTCACACTAAACATCACACCAGCAGAATGATGCTGCTGTTGTTTGGGTCTGTGTTGAAATGCTGCTGAAATGCAAAGGCTGCATAAAGAAGGGACTTTGTGGCGCGATGTTAGTGTAAAAAGGGCTGAAGACACTCTCCAAATGTACACAAATTAAAGGACACAAGAGCAACACTGGCATCCATCTTGCTAATTAGAAGCCCTGCTCCTTGCTTCCACCCCCATAGGATTAGAGAAAAAGCTTCCTGGAGAGCAGGGGGGACTCACCTGCCTGCCTGCCTCAGGGCGAGAGGTCCCTGACCCCACGCCACACACTTTGAGGTATCCCTCCCTTCTGACACTGACAATGGGCCTTCATTAAGCACCCTCGCCTTCCTTTTAACCCCCATTCTCTCTTGTGGTCATTGGGTCGTTTTTGGTTAGCTTAGTGGTGTTTGAAGATTTATATCAAAGACGTGTGTGGTTGAACCATTAGCATATGAGCCAGCCCTAATGAGGTCCACACCTGAGGATTTTGACTTTGCATGACAGAAGTGGATCACAACTAAGGATGCTGCGAGCAGTAATGTTGGTTAGAATCACCCATTTCCCTGTCCTCTGAAAAGATTTAATTAGACTTATCTGTCCCTCGGAGAAGCGAAGGGGAAACAATTGTGGGGAACTAACAATAGCTGTGATGTTGTGGAAACATAGACAGAAGGATGTCCTGAGCCAATCTGCTGAGTTGGAACCGAAGCCAATCAAGGCTTTTTTTTTTTTAATGGATTGGTATTGGCTGTATTCTTTGTTTACTGTCACCCGCTGTCAGCTGTCAAAAATGCTTCACTGTGCAGAGTTAAAACGCTGTAATGGAGTGGCACAAACAAACAAATAGCAGCCAGCAATTTCAATTAGGGGTACACACACTGACAGCCAGCTTCAGTGAACAAAGACCATGTCCACACTAATGAAAGCAGAGCTACTTTGGGTGTTAAAAAACATTGTCTATCATGCATCGACTCCAGCAGCATCATGCACATTACCTTAGAAGTACTGTGTAAGAGAGGCTGTCAAAATCCAGTATATATTTCCTGCAACAAGTTACATTTCCCTTTTTTTTTAAATTTAGAGCCGTCTCATGTAGCAAGACCTATCTCCACAGCACTGTGTCATTATAGAGAAAGGTCTCGAAGCACACATTATTATTCTGCTATGGGGAAAAAAAGATGATCTGGCTGGTTTGTATTTCTTTAAACCAATCACAATTGTCTTGGGCTGCATTAAGCCCTGCATGCATGGCCTTGTAAAATAGCGTCATGGGGGTGCATTTGCATGTGCGGATGTGAGCAGCACTGTCATTAAAATTGTTAATTATCTGCAATAGGAAACACCAAAAGAACAGCAACGTATGTCCACTGTGTGATTCAACTCTGAGCATTTTACAAAGATATTACAGAAGCTTGTGAGGTGAAACGGTTCAGTACACTGGTACAGTCAATGTCACAGTGTCACTAGTGCATGCCGCTGCCAAGGTAAAAAGATGTGGCAAATGTGACTGGAAATGTAAAAAATCAACAGGCATGAGAGCCCTGCGATACAGAGTCTGCTTTTATGAAGTATGTTCACAAGTTGTAGTTTTTTATGTGTTGTACATTTTCACAACAACTCACTCCAAAAACAAAGCAGGCATGCCTTATTGCACGATCCAAATCTTCATCAAAACGTGCCATTTTCAGCGTTCAGGTTGTTAGCGTGGACATTTTTGTTTCCTGCAGCAAAGGGGATTTTGAAAGCAATAACACCCAGATAGCTACAAGGGAGGCAGAATGCCGGCCTAAGTAGCCGGCCAAATGCAGGCCTTAAGGTTTCACACACATTCATTTATTTGTGGCGATCCACAACAATTAAAACATCTGCATCGATCTGATCAGCTCTGACCTGATAGGTAGATCTATTATGCACCCCGAGACTCAAACTCCTCAAACTGCTGCTCAGGGAAAAAAGAAGTCATGATGGACCTGCAAAAACTATTCATTTAGAGAGTCTCTAAATATATTTAAAATCTTTCCTAGTTATGATTGCTGCTGTTAGTCTATACACAGGAAAATACTTTTGTCAAGGACCATTTTTTAAGTTTCAATTATTTTTTTTTATTTTTTTTACAAAGGTAACAAGAAACTAATTTCATAAGGGTTAAAATGTAGACGACCTTTTTGTCAAGTAGGAGGGTGCACATGGCTTAACCTCCACAGTCTGTGTGCAATTACGCTCCTTAGATCATTGTAAATTCTTCATCCTAAAAACCCAGATTAAAAAATCCAAACAAAAGAATTGTATTCAACAATCAGAAATGGGAATAAAGTTATCAAAACAAGGTCAAATTTTGTGTGACAGCTCATACTGATCACCACCATTGTTGCCCTTTGAATTGTGTGAGAGGATCTGTGCTCACTGCAGTGTGAGATAGCTGAGAGAAAGCTGGTAAAAATCAGCGGTGAGTGGTTTTGTCACAACAATGGCATCAGAAAGCGCACTGGAAATTTGCAGCCAATTGTGGGGGCCATGCCATTGTTTTGGTAGAGATAACAGCACTGAAGCAAAGAGCTGGGCCATATTGTTTAACGGAGGACCCCCTGCCAACGCCAACGCTGCTCAAGGCCGCCTTGTCTTTCTTTACAGAGGTGGGATGAGCTGGTGTCCCAGCCACGCTTCACGCTCAGTCTGCTTCATTTATCTGCCACAAGATCGAGACCTCCCTCCCTTTAGGAAAATAAAGTCACAATAACAAGCACTTCTAGTAAGTTTCAGACTCGCACCTACCAATACATAATAATTAAACATAATAATAGCTTGATGGCTAAAGAAAAATAATGTTACCTCATATAGCAAGTTTGTTTTGATCTCAGTCTCTCTCGACTTTAGCCCTATTTTTGCCCCTGATCTGATCCTAGTCATTTGATATTAAGTATCAAATGACGTAGTCCTGATCCATACTTGATTTACCTGAATAATACAGCTGCACAATGCACACTTCAAGTACTTAAAGGTTATTCAAATCAGTCTAGTGTATATGAGCTATTGTTTAATAGCTCTGCAGTGCAAAACAAGAGAAATGTCTGCATCCAAAAAGTTCCAAAGGTTTCTGAAATTTTATTTTTACAAAAATTTATCACTAAAAATATTTTTATACAGCTCTTCTCACAGTTCCACTTAGTGCAACATTTGTTTCTCCAATAAAATAACCAAATAAACAGAATTAAATAAGTCTTCAGAAATTGCTCTCAAATGTATTGTAATATTGTAATAAAAGAACAGAACACAATACATGAGTAATATTATCACAATTCTTCTTTAAAGTAGTGACACTCCCAGTCACAACAAATAAAAATCTGCTTATTACAGCATTATAGTAAAACTAGTTAATTAAAAATGAACAACAAAACTTTAAATTCCACTTAAAGTTGTTTAGTAGGTTAAGTTTAACATGAAAAAAACATGTTTCTTCTTATTGGAGCAGCAGCATTACAGTAAGACTGAATATCTGCCGCAAATCATGCTCTTTGTTTATGATACCTGTGTGACGGCAGACGTAGACAAAGGATCGGGCAGGGTGCGTGCCCAAAATAATTGATCTCGATCAATTAAAAAATGCGTTGAAAGAGATGTTCTGTAGCACCTTACACTAGAAAAGGTCAGCCTTTATTTATGATTTATTTATTTAAGTTTAAGACTTGGCAACTTTTTATTAATTATGTAGAAGCAAGGCAGTAATAACCCTCCCAGCTTTATGCTACTGCTACCAGGTTAAGTGTGGTGTCAATAATTAACATGTAAAGCAACCCTGTGTTTTAATTAACATTTATGCTGCATATTACATATTTAATATTACATTGCTTTTGTTGAGTTGTGTCTATATGTGAACTCCTCACATTTCTGTGGCATTTTGTATAATTTATATTCAATCTGTCCTGCTTGATTGTGCCAAATACCGATCTGTCTGATCTGATCGTGGCATCCCTAACCCAAAATCGATCATCATTTAGCCCCTGTAGATTTTAAAGGTGACTGTAAAACACTTGCAGCTTCAAGTCATATTGGTTACAATGGAGTCCATTTGTGACCAGTTTCCACAGGAAAAGAAGGGATGTAAATATCAACAGAAACTCCTCAAACCACTCATCCAGTATAATCCACATCTCTGCTGTTTATCTACACGCTGAGTGAACTGCAAACAGTAAATTATTCCTAAATACTCATAACACATATTGTGTTTGAGTATCACTTTTAAGCAGGTTTAAGTGGTGACGCAACTTTAACACAATACAGCAACTCAGTGTCTCAATGTAAATTAATGTCTCCCCTTATACTGTTGTGTGTGGGAGTCCCATTGTTTCTAACAAAGCTCATTGTGAGTCTGGTGCACGACCAATCTAACCCAAATCTTCAGGTGGCCCGACAGAGGTTCCAGCCTCTACTCCCCCCACTGATAACAACAGGCAATCAACTGGCCTGTCTGGACATGCGATTTGCTCGACATGAAACAAGCCTCGGCAGCTCTGGTGACACAGCGCTGCTTGGGAAACAGCCGCAGGGCTTTACTGAAAGACCAAGGAGGCCACATTTCTCCATCAGCATCCCTCCTCCTCTTTTCTGGAAAGAGTGTGACAGATTTACACTCGCAGCAGAGGATTTTCAGGTTTTCTTTTAGATGTGTATCACTCAAACTCATTCCAGGATGGTGACGCATTTCTGTCTGTGGTGACTCAGTCATCACCCCAAATGCTCCCCTACAAAGGCAAGTGGACATTTTTTGTCCATCTCACAGAGACACCTAGACTAAATTTTATCCACAAGTCTCTTGAATCACAAACCACAAGGTTAGACAACATTGAACACTCACTAGGCTGGTTTCCATTAACACTCGAATTGTGCAAATTAAAATTACGAATATAAAAAGCATCAAATTTTAAAACACGGATTTATCGCAAGAAGTTTTTATGTTCACATGAGGTGGTTTTTCAGGCGATTCAGAAAAGCCATATTTTGCAAAACTTCAATGGAAATTCTTTTTTCGCTTTCATAGGTCACATGATGCTATGGCTATGCACTTGGCGGTGGGAACTAGCTCCCTCGGGCATGATGCAGCAGGTGCTACAAGAGGTGTTACTGCATCGCATAACTTTTCAAAAGTCGAGCAGATCATCACCTCCCAGAAATCCCTTATACATGGCAGCTTTCACGTATAAGGGGCTTACCTTTCCATTATCGCTCACATAACACGCCTATGTCGTCTTCGATTGGAAATAGCGACAGCTAGTGCAATGGCTGCAATAAAAATAAACCTGCCAATGTTTTGTACATCCATCGCCATGCTTCTTAGCATGTCATGGCAAGAGGAGAAGTTGCATAACATCATTCAGTGGAAATGTAGTCATCTCACAATTGTTTTATCAACATTTCAAAAATACTGCTTAAGTTTTGGGCAAATCTGTAAAGGAAACCCTACTACTGTAACAGACTCAGTCAGTTTGCATTGTTGAGGTGCCTGCAACCTGATCTGCAACAGGTGGAATTGTTTGGTCAAGAAACCATCTCCAAATGCTAATCCCCCCCTCTATCCAAACAAACGCAGCATTGCCGGGTGCCTCTCTGTCTTTCCCATGCCTTGTTTGGAGACGGAGCGGGCCCCAGACATCACACAGACAGTAAACAGCAGGCACTCCATAAACAGCTACCTGCTCTCAGCCTCTTAGTGAACAACACTCTGTGAGGTCCGGGCTTCACAAGCAGGCTAATTCTCTGACACTTCATTACATGTTTGGGGGACTTTACAGCAGGTGCGTGACAACAATGCATTCTTGAATCAACATAGTCTATCACAGGGTAAGAGGTACACAAGAAGGTGAGACAAAGCTGAAATAAAAGCAAGTACAACAGGTACACATTAACCACTGCTTAAAATTTTAGACCATTAATACCACGTTCCACCTAACAGTTTTGTTTTAGTACCCTTAGAAGCACAGAGCAGTGTTGCATACCAACATTTTAAGAAAAAAAGTAAAGGCTGGAGTGTTGAGTGTCAATGTTGCAATTTCAAAAAACAAAAACAGGTTGATGCATTGAGTCCTACAGAACCTTATAGATTTTCTCTTGACAAATCAATGGACTGGACAGTGTTTCTAGCTCCATCTTTCAGTGTAAGATCAGCATGGTGGGAACATCAACAGAGGTACATTGTTTCAGTTCATTGTATTATTGTGATGCCACCTGAAAAAATAATGTTTGGTGTTGTTAGCTAGTTTTATTCCACAAGTATCCAAAGTTTTCTGAGTGAATCCCTATCTACTTGACTGAATGACGTCACTTTTTACAACATGGGAACGTGCACTGGGGACTAGTGTATTGAGCAATAGCAATTACTCATTCTGTCACACATGTGAAACGAAGCATCTAAGAATTTGTTGGGACAGGCACAACTGTTTTTGTTGTATCTCTCAGTTCGGAGCTATGCGAGCATAACATTCGCATTTTTCTTTATTCTACAAAAAAAACAATTCTGACTCCACCCCCAATGTGCTCAAACCTCATCCACAGTTGTACATTTCAACAGGTCTGCCCAACAGCCAGCAGTGACGTCCCCCTGCTAGCAGAACCTCCAGTGGCCAATCCACCCCTGGCCATGACCAATCTCCTACACAAACATCCAGAGCCCATAACCATAAATCCCACCCCAGGAAACACACCCCGACCACAAGCTTGCACAAAAACATCCCTCAGCATCACAGGGGAAAGTTACTGCCCAACAAATCTCTTCTTTCTTCCTCCTAAGAGCAGCAGGCCGTTAAACTATTATGTGCTAGAATTTGGCTTTTCTCTCAGTTGAACGCACCACCCGCAAGGGGCCACTTCAGCTGGCACAGGGGCACTTGTGTTAGAAACAGGGTTCCTACAGTTTAAGGGATGTCAGATTTAAGACTTTAAGACTTTTTTTAATGCCACTTAAAATTAAGTTTAAGACCAATTTTCTAAAAACCAAAATTGAACATGGACAATTTTATGTTGCCCAAATGCTTATTTTAACAAAAACATATTTTTTGTCCAACGAAGACTAGACTAGATTATATATGTCAAATGTTTGAAAAAATAACCCTTTTTACAGCGGAGCACATGGAAGACAATGAACATATTTTATTATGGTAAAGGTATTTATTTGTTTTACCGACATGAGTGGGAATCTGGCATTTCTGGCCTGCTTTCTGGTCATTTTTTTTCTCAATCTGCACGTGAGATTCTACTTCTTGTATTCCCATCGTGATGATTTTAAGAGAAGGAATTTAATAAATTATTTAACAAAGAAAATATGTTACCCATTATTTTTGAGATTTTAACGATGCAACCTCAGTAAAAAAAAAAAAAAAAAAAAACATTCATAAAATCATTCTTCCCATGTCTGATTATTTTAAGACTTTGAAAGATCGAATTAAGACAATTTAATACAAATTAAGACCTTATTTCTATTTAATGGATTAAATGCCTTTGAAGCCTTTTTAAGGATCCGCAGTAACCACGGAGAAGGGATGTGTTTTTTAAACAGTAGTTTAGACATTTATGGCCAGTAAACAGGATTTGAATTGGTTAAATTTTGAAAACTGGCCTCATTCTTCAACAAAAGGGTGGAAGGTATATGCCAGCATTTACTCTGATAGGCCCACTCAAGGGAAAAGGTTTTTATCATTTTCTATTGACCCAGTTATCATTTAACTGCAATTCAATTTATGGAGCAGAAAAAAAAACAAGTCCATGAATAACCAACTGTATACAATCAGCAGAGAGGTAAAGAAGTCCCTGTAAGATACAACCAAACACTTGAACCTTTTATCTCATACTGCTCTAAATAAAGAAGCCTGCCCTTCTGACAACAACAACACAGACTCGCACAGTGAAACACAGAACAATGCAGTTTAACTGGAGAACAGCCAGATCTTATCAGAGTGTCATGATGACACCAATAGTCTAAAAAGCCTCAGTTGTCATAGTGAAACAAGGACTTGTGAGTCAGCTAGACATGTTCCTTCTCATTTTAAGACATTAAATGCCTCTTCCTCTCACACAGCACTCCACTGTATGCAGAACATGTTTATCCGTGGTAAATAAGCTTCCTACCTCATGCTCTGCAACTATGCCTAGTTGTTTGTTCTACCCTGAAGTGGAACTGTAAAGAGCTGGTGTGAAAGCGCTTCTGTTTTTCTTTTCCACCTGAGGCCGAGAGGCTAAAAACAAGCAAAGAAACATTCAAGGAAAACGTATTTCAGACAGCGTCGGGCTGGCTATCTGTTTTTGTACCAAAAAGACGTACAAAGTTAAAACCTCATCCTGTTCAGCGCTGTTGGCCTGTACACTATCCATAACTTCCACCACACATTTCTCAACACATTCCTGAACTTGTTTGGCTTGATAAAAAGAACAAACCACATTTTGTTTTGTTTCAGCACATTTGTAGAAAAGGGGGCATTTCTGAGTGAAATGCACACTTGTTTCTGTTCCTGCGTGAAATGAAAAGAAATAAAAGCAAAACAAGATGTATAATGATTAAGAAACAGGGCTTGTTCAACAGCAGCAAAAACTCAAAACCTACCTTTTTAGTCTGGCTTTTAACTGAACTTCACCTATTTGTTTATTGACCATTTTTTAATATATATTTTAGTCTGGTTTACTGTTTTACTAGACGGTATATCCTTTTATTATTTTAACCTATTTTTATCTATCATTGTGCTTTGTGCAAATATCCTTTAATTTGCCTTTTATCTACTGTTTGGTGTCTTTTATTTATTTATTTTTTAAAATATATTTTTATCTATAGGTTTTATCCTGCTTCTGGCATTTTCTTACTTATACTAGCATTTCCTCAGCTCCTGGTTTTAATGAGTACTATTAGTTTAGTACTTTACTTAATCACATAGTCTTGTTTTTTTATCCATGTGCTTGTGTGCTTTTATGAAGCACTTTGTGATGCTGTTTTGTTTGTATAAAAAGTGCTGTACAAATAAAGTCTGACTGATTGATTGAACAGCAGCATTTTGTAAAATGTCTCTTCATAGCTGACATATATACTTATAGAAATACACTGGCAGGTTACAAGGACTGCTATAGCTCCCCTGAGATATCTCCCTTGGATTCCAAAGAAATTGGTATCAAATTTCCACTTTTCCCAACCTGGAAATATTAAATTAAAGACAATTTTACTGCCTCTGGTGAGTTGTATTTATGACCACAAATCTGAGCTGAATTATTTTTAGGGAGAGCTTTCAGAGTCAATCTGCCTCACACCTACCATTAGTCTATTGAAGGCACTATAGCTACAAGTGAACATTTGTTCTAAAGGAATGCAGAGTATGCAGGAGAGAGGGGGGATGGGAGGGGGACAGCGGCTCGGCTGTGTGTGGAGGACTTCTTTTTCATCCTGATTAAAACCATTAACAAAGCAGACTTCTGCAAAGCAATGCAGATTCAAATGAAAATTTCAGAATGAGGAATATCTTGACATTTTATTGCATTTCTGTTGTATTACACTGGCCCTGAAATGCTGCACAATTACTCATCTTGTACTATTACTAATAAATGTGTGTAATGTTGACATCAGGGGAATTTAAGACACACTATGTTTGCTTGAGTTATTTCAGCATATGAAAAAGTTTGACTTTACTGTTAACAATAACTACATACTAATGACGCAAAAGTTTACATAGTGGTTTGATGCACCATTTTATGATTGTGTTTTCCTTCATTTTTTTACTTTAGGTATTTGGGGGAACTGGAAAACTATTAAAAGATTCAGGATTCATGAAGTTTATTGTCATATGGACAGTGAAAACATAGCGGTTTACACCACACAATGAAATTCTTAAAATGCTAGTCTCCCTTCACGTAAATCAAAAATAAAATCAGAATAAAAAAAGTAAAATTCGAATAATAAGTTAAATAAAAACCCTGAATCTAAAAGTAAGGTATACTATGCCTCATGCAATTATTGCAAATACAGTCAATGCATTATGCTCTATGCATTTAAGGTCCATACTCATAGCCAAATCTTAGCAATTTTTCTCTACCATCTCCCCTTTCCTTTCAAGACAATTATGCTGATTTAAGCCAGGCTGATTTGTTGACAAAATTATATATCAACAATTTGTTATTTATCATTTTTGGTCAATTGAATTGAATTGTTATGGTTAAACAGTCAAATAAAAGTTAAAGTATGATGCAAAATGGTGAGAGGTTAAGGTTCACTGATCAGCGGTGTGTGTTGGAACGTGTGAGTGGACAAAGATCATCCTGGGACAGCACGGAGACGGGGACAGGGGTCACCTGCTCAGTCAAAACTCATTCAGCCTCACATTCTTTCCTTGGGTTACATTCTTTGACAGCTTGACTATTGTTGGGCAACAATTCTTGCGAGCGCTGTGACTGAAGGCCGAGTTATGAGAGAAAGTGTAAATCTACACCCCAAATCTGACCCTGGGGAATCTCTTAAGTGTGAAGTTGTGGATGTGAGCGTGGTGGGTCTAGTCAACTCAAGCGTACGGTCACTGATGGAGTTCCCCTGTGGGTTTCTGTCAACCAAACACGCTGCGTGCAAGAGCCTCCAGCTAAAAACTGGTGGGTGTCCTGAGAGGAAAAATAAGCATCTTCCAATCTAAACTCTCCCTGTATGAGACACACAGTGATGGGAATAAAAACCTGCCAGATCAACGGAGCTCACGCCTTTCAGCAAAAAAAAAAGCATTGTGTCAGTTTCACACAGTACTCCAGTGACGGACCTTCCCAAATATGAGAAGAATAACATGAGAGCTGGCATGTGCCTCGCTAACCTCTTCCCCAGTTTCCTCACTACTTTGTTCCTGCAGCTCTCTGCAACTTCATGCAGACCTGGTGCAGTTAGACAGTAAATCCTTCCAGCAAAAAGCTTACACATGTCATTAATCACACCACAATGACACAATGGGCAGAGACATAGCAGTGTAACACTGCCTTAGTGCAGTTTAGCAATATTTCTTTTCAAGAAACACAGTTTACACCTCTATTATACTTATAGGAGGTGTAACTGTGCCAGTGGGCATTAATGTAAACATACAGCAAATCAAATAATTGTTATCACCATAAATTATTGACAATTCTTATTGAATTTAATTGAACACAGGATGCATTGTTCATATGTGTTTAGTTCATGTTTGATTTATTCAGATTTTTATAATTTAAAAAATCCCTTAAAAGTTGGTATTACGGTTCATGCACTGTTATGGATCTTAACGCAATACTGTGGTATCATAATAAACAATAATAATATTTTTAAACTCCTTACATACAGGGCAAGTGAGTTGTATTCACTATTATTCCTGCTGATCTAATGTGCTTTTACCAAAACAGAGACACGGCCAGTTTTCAGTGGAAACAGAGAGCTGGCTGTTGCTTTTTTCAGACTGTGCAAACTCCCTGAACCCCTTAGACCAAAACACACACGTCATTATTCCAATCTAATTATGGATGTAGAAACAAACACACAGTGGACAAGATGTAGATGTTCAAATCACCAATATGTAGAGTGACATAAGGGGCCGTAGACAAAAAATGTTTATTACTTAAACATCAGCAAATGCTCAGTGACAAAAGCATGACGAGTGTTTTCTATAAGGCTTTAGAAAGCTCCAGGATTGAGCTCTAAAACCTGGAAATGAGTTAGCATTTCACCTCCAGTTCCCTCGTCTCAAAGTGAATGGGCTGTTTTGAATGGGTTTTTGGTTAGATGCCTGAAATAAGGTCTGTGGTTAACACAAGATTAAGAGACTTTCATGTTTTGTTCTAGGATGTAAAATACATCAGTAAATACTGCAGTCGGGAATTTTGAAGCTCTTATGTGTCTTTAAAAAGGCGGTTGCAAACAAGACTACAGAATGTCATCACGCCGAACACGGCTTTACAGCTTTGCTGAGGCAGGATGTTAAGTCATGCGACCGTGGTGTAGTTTGTTTATAATCTAATGTTGGCTTTTTACTTCTAGCCATTGCATTCAGGCTTCAAAAATCATAAAAGTGGTGCTCATTTGTTAAGATTATCTTGCTGAACAAAGCTAAGAGCTTATTTTTGCAATAATCCAAAATCAAGTGGAAAAATCCCACAGGTTTTTTGACGAGGGGATCAGGGCAGCGCTAACTTCCACGTTGGCCCACAGAGAAAAGTCACCCCTGGGGCACTCTATTAAGATCTGTCATTAAGGTCATATGAGCCTGGTCATAAGAACCTCTGTGCTGAAGAAAAAAAACATTCAAAAGATGATAATCTCATGGTCTGACTTTAGACGGCTGCCAGAATTGCTCCAGGAGCAGCAAACATGAGCCAGCATGATGACTAACAATACTAAGGATATACAGTTTACGGGGCTACTGAAACCACGCTCAACAGCTCAGAACTGTCAGTCTCTTCAGTCGCATTTCGGTTCAGAGATGATGTCTTGTGTCCCTGTTATAGCTTTTACATGTCTGATGTTTCAGTTTTGATTTCCTGTTAGTGGCAGTCTCAAATCATAGCGCGTGTGTGACAGTCGACTCAGATTTAAACTGTGACCATCTTCAACCAGTCTTCTTTTTAACAATTAGTGATGCCAATGACTCAATGTTTACTTTTGACTGGACAAAAAAAAACACATTTTAGTTGCAGTATCTTGAATGAGCTGTTACGACAAGCTGCTTGTATCAGCATCTCTGAGAAGGAACAACAACAAAAAAAACCCTAATCCAAATTACAAATAGCTGAATGATATTACAGGGTCATATGGTATGATTTCATCCCCACCTGCTCAATAAGAGCTGTTGTTAACAGGGAGGCAAATAGCCCAAATGTTTCTGTGATGGCTCAGAGCAACACTCAGCACGACGCAAGCCAAGGCTTACTCACAGAGGCCTCACTCCTCCAGCCAGAGGAATGGCTAAACAGCTCACTCCCACTAGCAGACCTGCAGATGGACCCCAGCGTGTGTGAATGTGTGTGTAGGTAGGCCTGTGTGTCTTTTTTTTCTAGTAGTTATAATAGTGGAAGTCTCAGGTTACTGATTCCACAGAGGGAAATTCCTCTGTCTGTGAAAAAAACAACATGATACAGACAGAAACTGTAAAAACAAAAGGCTGCTCGTAATGATATGCTATATCGCTAATGTACAATAAATAAACAGATAACATTGCATAACCAACATGCTCAAATGATTAGCAAATTAAAACTCTTTATGTTTTCAGCTGGACAAAACGAGGAGTTCATGATGCCCCTTTTAAGTAAATTATCAAAAAAAAATAAATAGATTAACTGGTAAAGAAAAGTAATATATAACATACAGTAAGTTACTATCAGTGTATATGCTACCGTGAAGCCTTGTTAAACACTAAACGAGCACTTGTGTGGGTGGAGTGTTTGTGTGTGTCTGCAAACAAGAGCAAAGCCATCCAAACCAAGTGAGAAAAACAGATAGAAAGTAAGTAACCTATCTGCTCTGGTGTCTGCTGTGTGTGCTTGGGTTTGTATAGTTGTTAAGATGCAAACACTGCAAGTGCTCCAGCATGTTAGCGGTGAGCCTGTTTTTCACACTGAGGTTACACTCCACAGGTGGTTCTGGCTATCTGGTAACTTTATATATCTATCTGTAACATCACAGAGCTTTCCTGGATGTTTAATCCTTTGTGAGTGCAGCTATATTTTGTGGGTGTTATCACAGAAAGCATGAAAGCAGAACAGGGGTAGTGTTTGTCAAAAAAAATGCTCACTATAACACTTGTTTTAAAAGCTGTTGGTGTGTTAAACAACTGCAATTCCTGAGGACAACTGGCCAAACAAAGACAACATGACACCTTGTCAATACATTCTCCGAGTATCTACAACGGCATTTGCTGGCAGAAAGCTAAAGCTATCTATAGCAGCGTTGGCTCCTTTATAGACAAACAATTACACAAAGAGAAATCCATTATAGTGGAGTGTGTTCCCCACAGATTCCTCTAAAGGACTTTCTCAAGAGGAAAAACTTTCTTTTTCTTATCATGATATGAATTTGCTCTCTCGGCCATGAACACATTCACTACAATATCTTGTGTTTGTTTAAAATACATCTAAGATATGTAAGAAATGTCAACTTAAAGGAATAGTTCAGGTTTTTTTGAAATGTGGTGTATTTAAGCCACATAAAAAGTAAAAAACACTTGTAACAGATCAGGTGTATGCTATATTGAAGGCATTTTCACTGCTTTACCTTAATGTCAGACAGTGATTTCTGACAGTGAAATGAAGCCGTTATATCGCTCTCTTGAAAGCCAGACTCCACTGACAAAAACAGTGATTTAACATTACTGAACAAAGGAGTTGCAGGTCTACAAATTCCACGATTAGTTAGTTTGTTTGTGTTATTGTGCACTTAAAAGCGTTAATTCAGATTCACATAAATCACACAATAACACAAACTAATTGCTGAAGGCAGCAATAGGCCAGCAACACCCGTGTTCAGTGTGTTAAAATTACTGTTTTTGTCAATGGAGTTTGGTGTCTTTGACAAGAGCGCAACTGGAGAAAAGGCTTACCTGTCTGAACGGGCAGTGTGACGGCAAGGTAAAGCCATGAAAGTACTCTCAATATCATATACACTTAGATCATTACAGATTGTTTTGGGTGTGACTTTTTTCAGGTGGCTAATACATGTTGCTTAGCTTCTCTGTCAGAATCCCGCCTGCTTCTCGAAACTGAAGGACTGACATCTCCTGTCTGTAATACAGTGACTGTGGACAAGTACTCCAAACAACCTCACCTCAAAAAATCCAAACTATGCCTTTAAGTAAAAATGGGTGAGTGGACAGTGATGTACATCAAGCATCAAGCAACACTGATTATGGGTAACAAGTATCTAAAGGTGGATTTTCTTTTTCCAGCTAAGTATTTTTATGGTCTTCCACTTCCCCCAGCTCCTGCACAAACACAACTTCAGCTCCCTCTGAACTCACCTTTACACTGGAAAGCCTCCTTGAGATGCAGCAACACATCCGCAAACCCCCGCACATCATTCACCAGATGCATCACGTACTCCGGATCCACTCCTGGAGCCCCCATCGGGTTGGAAGTTAACCCCATGCTGCTCAGAGGATTGGAGTTCTTGCGGCCTATGTCCCAGGTCTTGGTGGTTCCAGCAGACAGAGATCCTGTGTGGGACTTGGGAAGATGGCGAGGCAGACCCTGGGTGTGCTTGTTAGTCCCACCACCGCCACCACTGCTGCTGCTGCTCTTTCGAAGCATCCCAGCAGCCACTCCAACTGCGACCCTCTACAGGGGTACAGCAGGCCAGCTAGCCCCTGAACTTAACACGCTGCCCTGGTCCCTGGATGGCTGAAAGACAGAGAGAAAAGGGTGAGGATGATGTGTTTGATTGTGTGTCTGTGTGGACACACCTCTGTAATATCCTGTACAACTGTATTGTGAAGTACCTGATAGATAAGATAAGATAAGATAAGATAAGATAAGATAAGACTTTATTAATCCCACATAGAGGAATTTCACACTCTCGGGCAGATCAAGGGTCAGACGGAAGAGAAAAAAAAGTGCTTAAAAGAATAAAAATATTACAATAATACCAATTACATAATATAAATGTAAAATAATACAGAATCTTTATACACTAAATGCATGTGGTTCATAACAGTCACTTTAATGCTAATCATAGGAAATCATATAAGTAGAAGAGGGTAAAAAATAAAAATAAAAAATGACAGTAAATAGAAATACAGTAATAGTAAAACCAATTTTAACCCTAGTATGTAAAGTATTTAAAATAATAAACATGTATAATGTGCTGAGTGCGTAAAGTGTGTAAAAAATATAAAACAATTTTCCTTATGCTACAATACAACACATATAGCTAGTACGTAAAGTTAGAAATATAAAATATGTGAATGATACTGCAGTGTATAACACGATATACACATAGATGGGAATAAGATATATGCAGCCAAGTAACCACTTAGATAACGCTTCACAATTATCACAGCTACCCAAGTGTCTTAAATCGGCTCTTTTACATGACCTATATTGTGTTACTCTAAGTTTAGAGATTACAGCAAGCCTAACATATTTAATGTTTTGTGTGTGTGTGTGTGTGTGTGTGTCACTATATGTCTGTAAAACTTTTCCTTTTTGTCACAACGGAGGTATTTTTAAGTTAGCTTCAAATTGCTGTTAACTTTAGCTAGATAGTTTGTAAAAATAACGTTATCTGTAAACACATAAAACGCACTGCCGCACATTTCCACAAAATGAAAATACCAATGAAAGCTAACATATTTAACGTAAGAGAACAAAATGATAGAAAATGTCTTAAAACTTGAGCAACAACAGCGCGACCTCTACATTTCTTTTTCCGGACAGTTTACAATGAAAAAGTGATGCTGTGTCGACCGGGGTCATAAACTGCTTTGCTGGCACAAGCCAAAAAAAAAACGCTTCTTAAACTCACCTGCTCTGCAGTTTACAGACATAATGGCCACGATATCCGAACAAAACTTTAATTACTGGAGGCTGTGGAAACCCATAAGCACTCCCGTTAGAAAAATGTACTCCAACAACAGCCAAAAGTTGTCCGCTTTGAGTCACTGTACATCGGAAAGTAGAGCTACAATCAGCAACTCTCAAGTCAATCGTAATTTACTAGTCGGTTTGTCACGTGACGGTACAGACGCGTCCTGATTGGCCAAATGCCCTCAACAGAGTAGAGCTGTGATGCCTTCAGGTGCTGACGGACGTTTGGCAGACTAATTGAAATTGATTATTTTTACATTAACTTGCCGAGTTAGAGTGATGCATTTTTAATTATTATATGATATATATTTAATGGACACTTAAAAAAACATCTTTGCAATGGTAAACTTCTGTCACACCTGCAAACATGTTGTCACATTAACATACCATGTCAACTAAAAATGGATTGTCCAATTGTATTTGAATGGGCTGAAAAACAGTATACAAATTTCAGTGTAATAGCCTATAATAAAGGGCTTTTTGTTATTTATGAGGAGCATGTCCAGTCTTTATTTGAGTGTGTGTTTGTTTGGTTTTGTTTTTGCATTTTTGTGTTTGTGCGTCAGCTAAATTGTTGTGTTTTGTATTTTTTTAAATACCCCACTCATTCCCACTTTTTATTTATAAGAGTGAGGGGGTGGTGCAAAACATGGGGGGCACTCCATTATTTTTTTCTGGGGGAGGGATTCAAAAAATGGTTAAATGTTTTTTGTTGTTGTTTAAAACAAAATACCATTGAAACCCCATTTCATGTTGTCTTTGAGCTTCGCCAAAATTAAAATAAATATCATAGCCAGAAACTGTAAAAAAAAAAAAAAAAATGAAATAAATATTATGATGAATTTTGCCAAAAAAAATAAACAGTTTGCACCAACCAGATCTTGTACAAAAAAAAAACCAAACATTAAAATCTGCACTGATGCATGCATGCCAGTAGCAAAACAGCAAGGGTTTTTTTCCAGTGACGGCAAAAAATATTAATGTAAAAAATGTAATTATTTCATTTGGGGTGAAGGGAGGGTCATGGATTTTGGGAGGCTCTAGGAAAAAATTTGAAGCTTCCAGGACAGACTAAGATTAAAAAAGAAAAAAGAAGAAAGAAATCACACTTGAGCCACTGCCCTCCTCAGGTATATACAGTCCCTTATAGAATTTTGATTTTTTTTGCAAAAAAACATCAGATATGACAAAATAGTGCTTATAGGGGATTAAATCAGCAAGTCACTTGTGTAATATTGTGTGACAAATGTGCCACACCTTACGATTGTGTTGTAATATACAGTGTTCCCTAAATTGCTAAATGTTTTTTTTTCACTTTCTTGTTTCAGTGGTTAAATTCCTTGACTCAAATAGAGAGTTACCCAGAGGCATGCTGAGGATTTTTTCATTTCATAGCTGAACTATATCCTTTCTGAACTCTCTTAAATTATTACTATCATCAGGGACAGTGCTTTGTTTATCAGAGAAGGAGGTGGCTGTGGTGTGACTTCATTTGACTTATATATATATATATCATGGAGCTACATGATTTGGAGTACCTCCCTTGTTTTGCACCATCCTCTCATAAATAATGAACATATTTGACACATTATATAATTTATGTATGCTTGAACTAGGCACATTATGGATGTATGGAGTACACGTTCTGTTGCCGTTCCGCAATAAATTGATAAACAATGATGTTTTATGATCAAAGGCATAAGTCTTGCCAACATTTTTACAACCTATATCTGACCCCAAAACTCGCAAGTCACTCCCTAAAGCCAAATAAAAACTCATAACTACCCCGAGTGCTTGAAAAATTATTAGAGGTGCCGCATCCATTTTGCGCTCCCCCCCATTATAAATAACAAATAATCCCTAATTACAATAGAAGTAAATGGAACAGAAAATATGAAGTCATCATGAAAAGCACATAATTAAACTGAATAGGTGAAACTTCATTATGATGTTATGCAGATCAAAATTACAAGCGAACTAGATCTTTAATCGACTTTAAGTTGCTTTTTCCACATCTAGGCAGGGAATGTTAAATGATTGTATAGCCTAATTTCTCTGGTTCATTTACAGTTTTGATGAATGGGCATTGTCCCAGACAAATAAAATTAACTTATCCAAACTCACCGCTGCTGCCATCTAGTGTACACACGTAACAAGAGAGCTGTTAGAAAGGGTCACAGACCCGGACAAAGAATAGTTTGAGGATGCAGATATGTTCACAATTTTACACAAAGAAAACAAAAAATGATTTATCACAAAAAAAAACCATTTATACCTGCTAAATTATGTCTTGCTAATGGCATAAAAATCTTAAAACGCTTATGTATTTTAATTATTCAATAAGAATTCAAACAAATCCATTTACATGGTTAATCAGTGTTTGTCTTTATTTCAATATACAAAAGATGGATGTATTCTCATCTAGTTTATATTTCTAAGCATTTCAACTCACAGATAAAGTCACCATTCGTACTGTTTTTAGTGAAACCAACCGACACGCACACACACACACACACACACACACACCGCACACAGACAGTTCACATAAAGAGGGAAGGTCACACACGGTTCAGACATCCATTCAGACTATGAGAAATGTCAACTGTAAATAAAAAAAAGGACTTTGCTTTCACAGGATTCACACATGAAAAGGAAGAAACCCTTTACATTTGTCAGGTAAATATATACACAATAACTGATATTTTTTCTTTTTTTTTTGAAGATGAGACTGACTCCATGTTAGTGTTACTAACGAGGTACTGCATGAGGTAACTGGTTTTTTCTGTTCAGAAGAGCTGGGTGTAAGACAGCATTTGGAGGTAACGGACGATCTCGGCAGATTTTTCCTTCGCGATCGCCGTTTTTCTGGCACAATACGTGAAAGCACCTGGGTCACGTTCAGCTCGCACACAAACAATTCAACCCATTTTCTTCTATCAGGAGTTTTTTTTAAGCATTATGTCCTCATCAGAACATGATCCAGGTGTGATGAGATGTACTTTATTGATCCGCAGAAGAAAACTGCTAAGTCACAGCTGAGTTTTAAACTATGATATTCAAGTGACTATTGCTGTATAATAAATATTGCTGGACTCTTTTGGACCACGCACATGCCACGGTTTTACACGAATCGCAATGGGGCTGCATTATCAATCAATCATGTTATAGACACACTGATGATTCCCAAACACTTAGAAACATTATTCTGTATGGATTGATGTTTTTTTTTTTTCTTTTTCTCCCACACGAGCAAGCGTCACAGAGCACTGTTAAAATCACCATCTTTCCACAGCACTAATCAAAGCACAACAGATGAGCCTGCGTGTTGTCCAACAGGGCTAAACTATCACCGAAACAAGGCCCCGATCTTCAAACGTGGCTAAAATAATCCTGTTTCTTCTCATCCAGCTTGTTTGGTTCTTTGAAAGCAGTTTGAAGAGTGATTTGTTTTTGAGAAAAAAAAAAAAAACAGTGCACCTTTCTTGGGGAAAAAAGGCCAAAATGAGCTGAAACTATAATAATTAATGGCTAATTGATAACGGTTACATCAGGTTGGTGTGTTGGAAACCCTCCCAGCATGCACCGGTGAATTTAAATTATGGGAATAGGTATAATGATGTAATGGGTGCTATTGTGTTGTGCTCTACATTTCGCCACAATTTCATCAAAGTTAAACACTTTTAAATGACCATTCAGTGTGGTCCAAATACAAATAACGTTGATGCATGATTGGTGAGGTTCTCCTTAATAGACTTGCACGAGACCTTTCAGCGAAAATCAGTTTTAGAACAAAAGAATACGTAATGCATCTTTTTCCAAACAGGTGCATAAAAGAGAGATGAGCAGAAAATCAGCACGCAAATCGTGCACGCTGTCTTAGTTGCAAAAATAATGGTTTTGATTTGATGTTACATTCATCAGGCGTGACAAAGACAAAAGACGCTGCTTGCCTGATGAAGGTCTAGTTACCAAAACATCGCATTAAATCATTATTCACGCAAGTGAGATGGTGTGTGGGGCTTTTCTGCAAGTTAAAAACCAAAGTCCACCATTGAAAATAAAGCTAAAAAAATCACTGTAAAAAGCTGCAAGCATGAGCAAATTTTAAAAAGTTAATCATTTAAGTTTTCAATTTTCTTGTCAAATTAAGTGCCAGATGTTCTGACTCCACTGGTTTTTTAACAGTCAGAATATTTTAATTTGTCTTTTGATCACAGTTACAAAAAATTACATTTAGCTTGGTTCATTTTTAGTGCGCAAACTTAGTTTGTTGTATCATGTTTAAGCCTAAGTAATTCTTAACAGATCATAATGATTTACGTTCTCATCTTTAGTCATGATTATAACAACCCTCTTTCATTATAAATCTAAGAAAACAACACACTAAAAATCCTATTTTTTTATACTATGATCCAACTGTCAAGAAGTTTGCATTAAAGACTTGTTACTATGAATGCGCTTACATCAGCATGAATAACCCGCTTATGAGGCTTATGATGATATTTGGGATACGGCGTTAACATGAGCACAGAGAAATTCATGTTCCCTGTATACATCCCATATTCTTCAGAGTACTCCAGCCAGTATATCTGATTTTCTCAAAACTGAATATGGTGTTTACATGCTAAAAAGTACTCCAAAAAAAAACCAGATCAATCGGGTTATTCAAGTCCACATAAAAACACACTCGATCACAACTATTCCCGATGAATTTCAAGACCGCTTCAAAGAACCGAAACAAATCTAGACTTGTCAGTTCATCAGCATCCTAATCTGGATAACTCCACGTACGAAAGACCAGGGCCCGGGGTCTGAACATCACATCAGCGGGTTAATATTGAGGTAATACTGTTCAAACTGGCATTTCCAGCAAGTGGCCAATCACAAAAGCCGCCAGCACCAAACCATAAGGGATATATTTTTTGACGTTTTTCTGTTTTTGATGATATACACACACAAAGCTTTCTAATGTAAGTGCTACCTACACAGCTTCTGATTCAGAGGAACTGATACCATTATTCATAGAAATCAGTAACACAACCACCATTCTTAAAAAAAAAAAAAAAAAGATATATATACTGTATATATATATATATATATTATATAAAAGAATCACAGGGCTAGTTGTCAAAATGATCTTTAAATATTTTTTTTAGTGGAACTGAAGGATCCCTTTCTGTGAGATGAGAACAATAATGCCCTGATTTTTGTATTTAAAAAAAAAAGAAAAAGATCAGTGTTCGGCAACTGTGTGTACACGTCTATTTACAAGAATCTGCCTCTCTCTTCTTTTTTCGGTTTTGTACAGCATTAACACGACTGGGTCAGGCTCTATTTTTAAAAAAATCTCCACAGACAAAGAGGCCCGAGCCGGCAATAAAATATATCGACTACTAAAACACAATAAAATACATAACACAACTTGATATACATGTAGAAAAAGCCTGAGGTACTTGTCAGAATATCTGAGGTCAGTCTGGAGGAGTAAGCAGCTGAGGGCTTACCCGGTCAAAAAACACAAAAACAGAATATTAGCCTCACATAATATCATTAGCGTTATATTAACAAAGAATACATGTACATCTACAAATCCTTGAGTATCCTGGAATAGTCACAGCAGCATAACGGACATTCAATGTATGGTATTCATGTTATGGTACAACTATGGCATTGCATTTGAGACAAAGGCAACCATTTGAGCTCTCCTTGCATGATGAACAGTGACTGAGGTATCTGGGGACTGGTGTCCGACTGAGTCTATTGAACAAACACCCATGAAAATAAAAAAAAAAAAAAAAACAGACATGTTGCTTACTCAAGTATGGCCCTAGCAAGGATAAACCCCGACTATCTGTCCATGGTTCTTACTTTAAAAACTATCCATCTCACATCATTTCACACACACACACACACACTCGCTCGCTCGCTCACACAGACAGTTAAAATCAAGAATGTGTAACATTGCAACTCCAGACAGCATCCGTCAATGCCCCTGGCACTGGCAAAGGAGTAACTCTGAATTTCTACAATTAAAAACAAAAAAATAAAATAAAATCCAGGAATATGTCCATGATAGCTAGCTGGATAGCTTGGCTCTCAACTTAGAGAAAATGTTCCAAAGAAGCCTACTTGGATACCTGAGAGGTAGTTCCCCGGGGACAAAGACACTTGTCCCGAATCTTCAAAAAAGTCCAAAATGTCCAATACAACTGCTCAGCTCCTGTTTTAGCTCCTCCCTTGCGATAAAACAGCTGTGCTCCGATTTTTTTATCTTTTTTTTCCATTCTGAGGCATTCACAGGTTTAAAATAAGGGAGCACACTCGAAAAAAAAAAAATCGAGAAGCTTCGACCCCTGAGGAAGATGAATGTATTTTGTCTAACAGTCTCAAAACGTTCCTCCGAGGTGTGCAGCGCGTCGTCTGAGGTTGGGAGCAAAAGGTTCGTTTCATTTTGGCCGCAGACGATCATGACCAAGACAGGAAAAACGACAACTTATGAGGTAATAAAAATAGACTAACACAAAAGAAATACATGAGGTAATGACGACATTTAGGATTTGACACATGGGTGTTATCAGATGTGCCCATCGCATAACTTATTACTACTTCAAAACTACAGCAGATGGATGTGTTAGTAAGATTCAACACCAAAAAACATTAAAACTGAAAAAAAATAATACCAGTATTGGGGTAAAATAGCAGCTGCATTCAATTTGCTAGTTGTTTTTTTTCTGTTTTTAAATATTCAGGGAGATCTGCTGAGTTTGGATTTCAAAAATAAAAAAGCCAGAGGAGCTCAGGTGAAGGATGGTGTCACCCGTTCAGGTGCTGGACTCTTTGGGAGGTAGGTCCTCGTTGGTGAGAGACGTCACAATGCAGACGGGGCTGTCTGAGGTAGTGCTGCTGATCGTTCTGGCGATCTGGCCGATGCGCTCCTCGACGCAGCCGGCGGACAATCGCGCCTCCGCGTCGTGGTCCCAGCATTCTTCTATGGTCTCGCACATCTGGCTCAGACCCTGCAGCCACAAAAGTAGAAGTTTTCGGAGAGTAGTTTAGTTTTCTGACTATATTAAAAGGGCACTTCCGAGGTTTTGAACTTAAAAATTAAATAAAAATATTCCCTCACTTATTTTGTGGCCTAAAGGTGCAAATATAACCGACAAAGTTTTATAAACAAGAAAAACAAAACTGATGCGGTGAACTATAACCTCATGATCGAGCTGTATTCGCTGGAAAAAAGGATGCATGACATCCTGGTATTGCTGCTGAAACTGCAGAGCTATTCTTCCACTGTTACTCACAGGATGTTTGAGCCAGCAGTCCTTGATGGCTGGACGCATCTTCTTGTGCACGACCACATCCTGCAGATCCTCCAGGGAGGGATGCTGGCCTATTTCATCCTCAAACGGCAGCATGTACTCGCAAACTGTACCTGGAAAGGGGCAATCGGGGCACAGGATGGAAACATTACGCAGAGATCAGGTTAAGGAAACAGCGCAGCATTTTGAGAATCTGAAACTCTGTTGAAAGAGCAACTACGCACATTACACCTTTAACCTAGATCAGATGGTTTTCCAAAGCAACGAAAACTAATCCTTTGTTTATTAGGTCAGCCTGAAGCGCGGTGACCTTTCACCTGTAGGTGAGGCAGCATTCCTGCACTGTTTGACTCACCGTCTGTGTCTCCGCAGCGGGACACCAGCTCCCACAGCACCAAGCCCATAGCGTACATGTCTATCCTCAGGAAGGAGTCTCGCTGGAAGTTGATGGCTCCCTCCAGCACCTCTGGAGCCATGTAGCGCCTCGTACCCACCTGGCAGGAAAAAGGATTCAAGTATGTGTGAGTGGGTGCATGAATTATGTTTCTGTAGAGTAACGCTTGCAGGTAACTTTCCAATGCATGTTTTTAAACACATTTTGAAAATTTCGTCTGACACGTAAAAGAGGAATATGTTGGATATACTGACATCCAGCAGAGAGGATTGAAGACTCTCGAGATGTTGTGTTCAAGAGAATAAAACGGAGACAAGATCACAGCAACCTTATTATTCTAATTATGTCATGAAGTCCAAGTGGATGTTTGTGTCAAATTTAAAGTAATTCTCTCAAGGTGACCTTGAGTCATGAAAATGAGACAGATGCAAGGTCACAGTGGGCCTCTGACCATCAACATTTTAGCAATTCATCCTTGAGCCTCAGTGAACGTTCGTGCCAAAATGTTAAAAAAAAAAATCCCAGAGGCACTATTGAGATATTGTGTTCACAAGAATGAGATGGAAAAGGTCACAATGACCTTGACCTTTGACCACCAACTTTTAATCAGTTCTTTGTAAAAATACAATTGAACATTTGCGTCAACTTTGAAGAAATTCGCTCAAGGTGCGCACAAGAATGAGACGGATGACATCACAGTCACCTTGACTTTTGACATGAAAACCAACCGTTTGTTCTGAATTTTAAGAAAGTCCCTCAATGCGTTCTTGAGACATCGTGTGTGCTAGAATGGGACACACAGGCACACAACCCAAAAACACAATGCCTGCAGCGTCGGGTATCACTGGTGCGGAGGCATAAAAACAAAGAATAAAGCAATGCTTTGCCACGCAAAAAAGTCTGTGTTTTTCCATCTCTGTGCTCATCACCAAACGGCTGCTAACATTGTGGACTGTTTAAAGGAGGAACTGCTCCCTATGTGGATATAAACAACTCATTCAAAGGCAACAAAACACAACAATTCTTATTATCAAGTGATTATACACCAAAGAAAACATACTCGATAGATTCAATTTAAGCCATTACATCCCCCTAAATCCTACATACACTTTAATGTAGCTGAACATGAGCCACTTAAAGCACCGCAAAACAATGAGTTAATGCCAAATAACATCCTGCTTCGCCGCTGGGTAAACTGGCTGCGCTTTTAGGCAGCAATTTCCAAACTTATCTCAGTTATTCTGCAGCCAGAATAAACACTTTTGAATTCTTTTCATGGTGAATTATTAACTCCATCCCTCAGTGTCAAACCCTACAAAAGGAAACAGCCTCTATTCTGAACTCCTACTTACAACAAAAACACTGACTGATATACTAATACTGACTGTTTAATTAGTCACTTGTAATCAAAGCGCGTTTCTGAAGCTTTTTTGTCAGAATAAAAAACCTCTACTTATGAAGAGAAGTGCAAATACGAACCACAGTAACTGACTCCATAATTATTACCTATTCAGTATTTACTAAGAAAGCTGTACATTACATTATAGCTGAATATTTCAGTCAGCTGACAATTACTCACACTTGCATCAGAGTGCCAATGTAGAAATAAAAACCAACACTTTCTCTGGATATTTTGCCTTTGTAACATTTCAGCGGCACATTATTTGAGATTTAGTTTAGCTTTACTCTGTGGATGTTTAACAGATTATCTACGTATGTAGATATGTGAGAATTCATGAACATACCTACATATTTTTAAGAACAATTTCACTGACCTTTTCACTCAACCTATGCAGCAAAGGCTGAGTGAACAGTTCCCTAACTTCTGAGAGTATATATTTGAATGGTCACATATAGCGGGGGCGGCCACACTTTTTTGAATGGAGGCCAGATTAGATAATGTGACCTGAAGCCATAAAGAGTCACACACACGTGAGACAAACGCAGCTGTTTCATCTTTCAGTTTTTAACTTTTCACCGCTCCTGAAAGCCGTGGCCCTCCCACTGTCGACTGTTAGGTAACTGTTCGTTTGTTTACCGTCAGTTTATGAGGACACATTAGTTCCCTCTGCCTACTTGGTGCACGTCTACAACAGTTTGATAATCTTGCCCATAATGGGGTGAAAAAAAAGTGTCTTGATGGATAAGCCAGTATGTTTAAGTATGCAGGTATATTTTCAACAACAAGCTGTGGGCCGTTTAAAATCAGCTCTTGGGCCACGATTGGCCCCCGGGCCAGATTTTGGACAGGCCTTTTTTATTAATAAACATCTGCAGACAAAGCAAAAGGTTGAATATTTTTCCAAATCCACGAGATGGAAAAAAGACATCATATTTATGTGAAATTGCTTTTACTTTTGGGAAAACCAGATTTTAAACTTTTTTCATAAGAACTTAAATAATATGGCACCACGATATGAGGCCTTAAAAACAAAAAGGCAGGCAGGAAAATCAATAAAAAATCTTCCTCAATTTTTTTGTAATTTTCCATCACCTGAAAAGGCAATATTTTTGGTTTTGTTATCATTGTGTTATTTTTTAATTTTGCTTTTCTTTAATTATTTTTTCTGTATACGTGTACACCTGGCATGTTCAATTTGTTGCATGTGTGTATGTTTGTCAACAACAGACAACAGCATTAATCATTTTGCATTAAGGAACAAACAGACGTAACAACCAAACGGCAAAAATGAAAACAAACAGCACGAGCAACAAACTTAAAGAAACAACCAATTAACAATAATCTGTTCAAATCCAAAAATACTACAACGTACTATACACATAAAGTGTTAACAAACTGCTGCCGCACCTGGCCATGAGTATCTCCTGGAGGTTTTCCTGGTTCAAATCGAACAGCGAGCCCAAAGTCTCCAATGACTGCAGTCAAATCATCTCGTAGCATCACATTCTTGCTCTTGAAGTCCCTGAGAAAGTTATTCGAGGACAAATTCATTAAAAATGTGTAATCACAGAGATGTTTAGTCACGCGTATTAATCCGTGGACTTCCAGGGAGGAATTATTAAATTGAGCACAACCAGAAGAGGGCAGTGCCAATTAAAGGTTTCAGCCAAAAACTGAATGTAGTCTGGTTTTCAGGAAAGCTGGGATTATGTTTTCTACCTGTGTGCAATGGTGGGTTTGGGCCCCTCTCCCTTGTAGCTGGGAATGTCCTCATGGAGGTAAGCCAAGCCGCGGGACATGGTCTCTGCTATGTGACACAGCTCACTCCAGGTCACAGTGTTACCCTTCAGGTGGTCCGTCAGTGAGCCCTGCACACACACAAAACACAAAAAGGATTAATAACTGAAAAATCTCATTTTTTAACCGATCTATCGGCAATTCTGCTGCGAGGGAGCTCGCCAAGCGAAACCCTGGAACGCATAGTTTTTGGTCCTGTGTTTCATTTCAGTTGCCAGTCTGGAAGAAGTCCCAGAGGCATCGAAATCCACACAATATAGCTCAAAAAAATGCAGACAAGATTGGAAACACTAAACCAAACAGATGACACACACACAGATGGCACTGAGACAATTACTGGAACTAAATATGTTTGTGCCACTGCCATGTAGAGAAGGTGCTACGAGGACAAGCCGTGAAAGTCATTACACAAACGTAATGCTACATTTGTGGTAATTATTCTTTAATCCTGTTTTGATGTATTAATACCTTTGTTGTGAACACCAATGAACAGGTTATTCTGGTAGCCTCGAGGTATTTACTCAGACACTATTATTTCAGGCACACACTTGTGATTAATGCCATTTTTGACACTGAAGTAGCGTTCAACATAATTGTCCGTATTATTTTTACCTGCTTAAAAAAACACTCTGACTGCATAAATCTAAATAACACAGTTCTATCACTTTAAGGTGAAGTGCAGACCTGCCAAAAGTAATAAAATCCACTTTAATAAAAGCTGTGATGCTCTTTTGTTGAGGTAAATAAAGGCCTCTGCAGATTTGGGAAAATGTGCAGCAGTCTCCTATATCTCACCATGCATGTGCTATATGTGGGTAAACACAGGTGTATATACGGGAAGATGTGCGCTCACCCTCTCATGAAACTCCGTGATGAGCCACAGCTCCGTCTCCAGGTTGGTGCCGTGCTTCTCTGCGGCGATGTAACGCAAGAGGTTTTCATGCCGCATCCCCGGAGTCACGAATATGTCCCGCTCGTTTTGCCAAGACTGCTTGTCCTGCAGGAACACGCAAGAAATGTTGAGGTGCTGATGACTTGTGCAAACATTGGTTAAATAATGGGGTCCTTTCTTATATGTTATATTTTCTATCATTTGCCTTTTTAACCCCTTAGTCATTATATCCACATTTATGATGATTATCAATAATCACATTGTGGTTTTTTTTGCATGTGTGGTCATCTCTACAATATCGCAGCAGTACAGATGTGGAATTCGGTCAAAAATATTTGATTTTCTCGATATCGCCCAGAACCAGTCTGTTATGATATGTGGTGTTTGTATTATAGTTGTTGTGTTTTGTATTTTTAGATTTATGTGAAACAGGGAATGACGCAACACAATTTTCAGGAATTATAATTATTAGGAATTTGTTGTGTTTTATCTAAAAACAAAAACAACGACATGTGTAACTTGTGGCTGCCTGGATTATAAGAAACTGATTAAACAGACGGGGTATTTATTCCTATCGATGTTAGATGAGACTTTCAGGACTGAAAGGATCAAATATCAAATATTTTAATATACAAACTGCAGCTACAACGCAGCATTTGAAAATAAAATTACGCGGATGCCTTGAATGAAATGAGACTGTCGACATACCTGAACAGGGAAGATCTTTACAGCAACGTATTCGCTCATCAGCTGGGCCTTCCAAACACAACCGAAGCGCCCCCTTGCTTTGATTTCCAGAAGCTGCAGTGGTTTCAGACCCACCAGGGGGGATGGAGGAGCCGGTCCAGGATCCTGAATAACAGAGCAGGAAAATATGTTGGCACTTCTCTTACCTTTTATACAAAATCTTACAGAAATATGACATTAAAACTTTGATATTAGCGATAAGCAGCAGCAGAAGCACCGCAGATGTCACAGATGAAACCAAAGTCAGGCCTCTCTCACCTCGCTCAGGTCTACGTGGCCGTAGGGAGGTTTGCGGTGGCGGTACATCCACAAGGCCAGAACGAGGGCCAGGGACAGCACGCAGAGGGGCAGCAGGGAGTACACGAGCACGTTGAGCAGGGACGGCACTCGAGGTGGAGGCCGGATTTTCACTGTCAGGGATGAAGAGAATAATTACAGCATGTCAACTTTACGACATGTAGGCTATAAGCAACGTCACAAGCGTAGCTCACGCACTGCGAGAGCTGGTGTTAAAATAGACGTGTAACATTTTATCTAGATTGTCTGGCCTTGATCCTTGCTGAGTGAGTCACTGCGCAGACTGTAAAAAAAACAACTGTTTGTGTGTTCAAAATCTAGTTTTTGTCACCTTCTAGTGAGCTGAAACTCAGAGGTGGATTCTGCAAATAAAAGATTACAGTTTTGATAAGATGTTTTTTTAAAAGAAAACCAAAATATCCAAGTATTTAATCATTAAGCAATATTAAAAATAAAAAAAATCACATCCTGTGTGTAAAGCACAAATGTAATATACATGATGTTTTTTATTACTCGATGCAAGGCTAAGCTTCACTCCCACTAATGGGAGGGGAAAAGCAAAGACCTATTTTTTGCCTGCACTATATGTGGGTTGCTTTTGCCGCTCACCTCGGTTGCCACTGCCAATCATGTCAGGAAGGTGGGTGAATCGTTCATTGCAGTAGTTACCCTCGCAGCAGCAGAAGAAGACCTGAGGGTTTTCCTCCATGGAGACACACTCTTGCCTAAACAAAAAAAAAAGTAGATGACACACCTACATTATTAAGTGGATAACCACATGTTAAAACAAGACACATGTCAAACAGGTTTAATACTTAACGTACTGACTCTTGTTTTTTTATATCCTGTTTCTGTTGTATGTAAACCCTCAAGACTTGTATTTGTCTGTTTTTTGGTTAGCACTCCTATGCTTCTAAGGGATAGTTTAAGTTTTTTAAGCGTGAGGAGTACTTATCCACAGACTGTGGATAATGTGTTTTAGACACCTAAAAAAGGTCCCACTTTAAAAAAAAAAAACAATATTGGTTGAAGAGGACGCTTTATTTAGAATATTTTTATTGTTTTTCCTTAATGTTAACATGTTAACATTGCTCTCTTCAAAGCCAGACTCCACAGAGAAAAACAGTGATTTAACTACACTGAACACAGAAGCTGCTGGTCAACTGCTGCCTCGTATAGTCGCTTCGTTTCTGTTAATGTGTGAGTTTGGCATTTAAAATGGTTAGTTTGCATTAACCAAAGTCACATATTTACACAAATGAACTGAGTGATCGTAGCAGCTGTGGACCAGCAGGTCCTGCGTTCAGCGAGCTAAAGTTCCTTTTTTTCTCAACAGAGTTTGGTGGACGAAAACATAGATGAGGAGCTGAAGGTGTTAACGGCTTCACCGTCAAAACAAGCTGTCTGATGGAAAGGTAAATGTTCGAAACACAGCGTACACCTGAGCTGATACTGACTTCTTTAGGTAGATCTTTTTAAGGTTCCTAAAAATGTGGGTTTTTTTTGTTTTTGCTGAGTGCGTCCACAGTGTGACACTGTAAAGCTTCCCTGTCAGACTCCAGCCTGCTTCTCCAAACCGGGGGCGTACCGACTGACTTTACTGCATGTAATACACTGACAAAGTACCCCAAAAACCCTTCTAAGTAAAGGTTTGAAGTACTGTTGCTAACAGAGACCAAATTCTACCAGGTTCTTGAAGGACCATATTCCTTTTTATTGAGAACATGTTTTTGAATCTGTCAGACCATGACCCAGAGTTTCTTTGACTTTTCACTCGACTGCAGATCTGCTCTTCAACTATATAATTCATCTTTGTAACTTTGTCTCTCAACTTGCTCACAACTGCCCGTCTACTCGGCAGTTTCTGCTTTCCGTCATTATTTCATGAAGCTTTTCACTCAGATTAAACTGATCAGAAAGAATTATTCCTTTGTAGTTATAATAACAGTCCACAGCACTTCAGGACAAAGCTATTTCCGCTGAAACTGTCAGCAAATTTGTACCTGCGTCTAAACCTACAATTTGTGCTCATCCTATTCCGGCAAAGCTTTTGAAAATCGGTGTAATGAAGTACCAAATAATCAACGATAAAACGCCACCGTGTCACTCATAATAACGCCTATCTCTATCCCGACACGCTCAAAAACTGCAGGTCAATCTCAGAACTGCACTTTTAATAAACTGAAAGTAATAGAAAAGCAAAAAGTAGCTATTTTCTTGGCGGCTGATGGTTGATTCTTTATACGCACACACAGACGTGTCATCTGGGGCAGATTATTATAGTTTTCTCCAGCTTGCCTTCACGAGCCACCAGAGGTCTCCGGCTTGCTCAAACTGCTGCGGCTTGAATATTAAAGGACTTAAAAGTTTGATCATGCCACACAGCTCTGCGCCGGCTGCTGATAAAGCTAGTTTAAAATTCCCCTCCTGACTTACAAAATCCAGAGTGGCCCCGTGCCACCGTATCTGTCTGCCATCATCAGGCTGTGGACACTGAGCTGCACTCCGCTCCGCCGCTGCAGATGCGCGCTATCTGGTTACTCCCAGGAAGAGCGAAAGTGAGCTCTGCTGGTCGCAGAGCATTTACTAAACACTAATTCCTACATGTGGAAATCAATTCGCCCCCATCTAATAGAGTCTGGCTCTATATCAAGATTGGAAATTTAATTTTCATGTTGCATCAGTGCACCTCAACCTGTTTGGCTGCTCTGACAATTTGGATGGGGAGATATACAATATGTAAACATAATTTACATTTGGTACGCTGCGTTGGGTATGTTTGCGTGTACGGACGGTTGCATGTGCGGATGGAATACACACTTCCTAGTTGGTTTTTTATACCTCTTGTCTATCGATGTTTCCATCGACAGAAAATTAATTGAGCGCTTTCTAATCCATCAATTGCTGAGTCACTTTAAGTGTCAGCATGGCCAGAGTGTCAACTTTATTTTGAGATCGTGATTCTCGATATTAAATTAGATTTTAGAGGTCATAAGTGTTCACTTTTCCTCTTTTTAAAGCGACATCACCATAAACGTACCAGGCTTCTCTGGCTGTGTCTATTATTTGTTTTTAATCACTTTCTCATTACATCCACATTAATAATTATTGATGAAAAAATGAAAAAAGTATTTTGTGAAAGCACCAATAGTCAGTCCCACAATAAATAAGTATTCAATTAAAAACTTTGTGATATTTGATCTTCTCTTTATCTCCCCCAATCACAAGTAAAACCACTAAACATCTGCTGAGATCATCTTCTTAAATCTGTTTATTTTCTGCTTTTCTCTGTTTTATGTGGTTTGAAAGTGAATATCTGTCAGGTTTGGGCCGCAGATCAGACAAAACAAGAGCGGCTCTGGAAAAAAATGCAATGGAAATTTCATATCTTGTTTTAAATTAGTGGAAATGTTTTTAAATTGTACTTCTATGCCACAATATGTTTGTTATGCTGTATTTTTATCGATTTACTATTCTTGTTTGTTTTATGTGATGTGATTTTATGTGATTTTGTTGATTTATTTTGTTCATGCTCTGCATCACTGAAAATGAGGATTTCCCTCCATTGATTTCCAGAGTCTTAAATTAAATGAATCAATGTTTTTTTATGAATATTCAAGAAAATACTAAGCGGATTCACTGACATTTAAAATGAATCGTTATCTGCAGCCCTGCATTATTCTAATCATAGCTTCGAGTGCAGCGAGTGAGAAGTGCGAGTGCCACTCGAGTACAGATACGTATCATGAAAACAATATCTGCGCTGATACGACATATTATACAGGCTTTGATATTATTTACTCAACAGTTTCTGTATATTTTGAATGCTGAACAGTAGTATACTATGCTAAAATTGTGTTCATATTTACTTTTATTTCTGTTTTAGAAATACAGGTCTAACGTATTTTTGACAGGCTTTCTGCTGTTTGGTGCTAACGACAAAAAGAGGTTGTCATGTAGTGCTTGAAGACGACGTTAAGTCACAACACATTTTTTACCGTGTTGCGCAGCGTTATAGTGCGTAACAACGTGTAATACTGTGAGATATTTAGTGGAGCAGATGATGTGATGTTGGAAGGACTTTGCCTGCCTTTTTTTTTCTTAAATTCTCAAATAAACCTTGTTTTTTTCCTGCTTTATGGGTACTTTGTTTGCAAGCTGATATTCTTTGTGCCGAGACACATTCAGTTGCTTTTTTATTAGATACCAAAAGCTGAAGCAGTCTAAAGAAACAACCGTCCTGCAGTAATCTTTCCCTTCATGAATGTCATAATGTTCTGCTTTCATTGAAACTGTTTCTTCAGCTCCATGATCATTTTTTGGCTGGCGGCAGATTGTAGTGCTGTTGAATTGTTTTGCTTTAAACTGCAGAGTGTTTCTATCTTTGTCTGCACCACATTTATATCAATGAAGGTAAGATACATGCTTAACAGAAATACCACTAAATCTCTTTCTTTTATGTCAGGTTTGGATGTTTTTAGGGCTGAAACTGATGATTTTCTATGCCGATAAATCTGCTGATCCATCGTTGACTCTGTAAACATATTTCACAGTTACAACACTTTGATATTCATTTTTTTGTCAGTCCACAAGGCAAAGACACTCCCCTTGAAGTCATGCAAAAAGAAGAATTAGGAAACAGCTAATTTTCACATTTGAGAGGCCAGAGCAGGCAAATATTTGCATTTTTTACAGTCTGTGGTGCTCTTGAATTGAACTGAACTGAAATGTTGAAGTGTTGAAATACTACTCTGTCCGCATGATAAAATTAGTTTGCACTGTGTGTTGAGACTGATTCACCTAAATCTCTTTCTTTTATGTCCCGTTTGGATGCTTTTAAGGCTGAAAGTGTTGATTTCTTTGAGCTGATTAATTTGCTGATCCATCATTTACTCTGTAAACATATTTCACAATGTTACGACACCTTAAAATTGCTTTTTTTATGTCTGACCACAAGGCCAAAGACATTTCCTTCAAAGTGATACAAAAGGAAGAATTGGGAAACAGCTAATTTTCATATTTGAGTGGCCAGAGCGAGCAAATATTTTCCAGTTAAAAAGGGCTATTTGGCAAATAGTTTCAGCATTAGATGTTTGGTTTCTGTGGCTGAAAAAGCCCCAGGTCAAAGAAATAAAGATGTTTTTTTATCCGCGTGTGGGCACCGAGGCAGGTATTTGTGTTGTACTCACTGACACTCACTCTGGGTACGAGCCAAACACCTAAAAAATACATGTAAATGCACGGCGGCGATGACCTCGCTCTGTGACCCGACCTGTCATAGCAGTTGAAGTCGTCCAGCCAGCAGCCTTTCTTCACCAGCTTGATGGTCCCTGAGGAGTTGAGCCAGGAGGCATAACAGTGCAGTCGCTTGTCCTTCTCCCCCTCGCAGCGCTCGAAGCCGCTCTGGTTGGTCCTCTCCGTCCGCCAGTTATCATTGTAGTACACACACTCCCGGGTCTCTGCTTCGCCCAGACTGTACCCTGAGATGGACAGAAGGCCTCAGTCAGCTCACATCGTAATGAATTGAAACTCACCAGCGGAAGCACAGACATATGGCGCAGGATCCGCTCGATGCCACAGAGAAGCATCTCTGAGCAGAGCCTCTATCATCACTCTGGCGCACGGCCAAGTTCGGGAGCTCTCTGTAGTAAAAAGGGTGTTCCTCTGGGCTAAGAAATTGTTGCTGAATAGTAGTTCAGCATAATCCCATTCACTAAAAGATCTTTTCAGAGAGTAACAACTAAAACGGGCAGGGGGGGGGGTTGGTGACAGGACTTAATTAGCTTCAGAAAAACAATAGTATGCCCTTCTGTGATATAGAAACACACCACACACCGGCGTGCTACTTCTATAGATAAGCACACTTGTATCCTGCTGTAGTGTGACACATCTGGAAAGACAGATAAGACCTTCTTCTTTAAGGGCTTTCACTGTCATTTCGCAGGAAACAGTCCCCCCTCTAACCAAGCCGAGGCGTAACAATAGCTGTCAGTCTTCCCTGTGTTACACAATTCCTAATTGAAAAGGTTTTTATTATTGTGGATTTCACGTTGGACGCGCACACATGTGAGATTTTTCACGAATGCCGAAGCAGATAACATGTCATCCACAATGTCGCTCGGACATTCATGCCTAATCTTTGTTCACAGAAAAAATAGTGCATGTCTCTTTAAATCCCTGCCTATAGGAGGCTGCCCATCCCCCAGTGTTACCCCCACCAAACCCATTACACACACACACACACACACACACACACAGAGGCACGCATCCACTTACATACATTTTAGTTGTCCAGCAGCATACAATGGATTTCATTATAGCATACAGAGGGGATGCATGCAATGACCAAACATTATGCTCATTATTAAGGAAGGAAGGAAGGTGGAAAGGACACACACACACACATACACACACACAGCAGTGATTCTCAATGCTCCATTGAGCAGAGATGGCATTTCTGATATCTGTGGTCACATGATCCGGGAGGACTTTTACTACAAGATCATTCCCCAACCCCCCTCCCTCTGTCACTTACTGAGGCTTACACCACAACAACATGAATTCTGGAGAAGCAGCTTACTATACACTCTGAGCCCTAATCTATAAACCATAAAGGCATTAGCCCCAGCAGTATTTTGCACACATGAGATAGCTGTGCCTCAATAAAAATTTTATCACAGTTTGTGGAAAAACTCAAAAGTAAGAGGGGAAATCTAAAAAAAACAAAGTGAAGGGAATAACAAGCTCAGGGGGTGAGAGGAGGGCAAAGGTAAACATGTTTGGGACACACAATAAAAGCTCCAATTCGAGTTGCAAAGGCATGCAAAAAAAGGCCAAACAAAAGAAAAACAACCCTCATGCTCAATTTCACGTGGTAGCAAGTGAGAGAGGCTTTGGAGCTGTGTAACAGTAACCTCAGTTCAGGTAAAAGACCTGACTGCAGACAAACAGCCGCCGTGTCGTCAAATCAAACGCACATTGATTTATGGAAAAATCCTTTTCAGGGAAAGTGTGTGTGTTCACGGGCTCTTGTTCAGGGCTGTAACCACAAACAAGAGTGCAGACCTGAGATGTAGCCTCTAAGGTTTCAGGATGTTGATGCAGCTGCTGCCTTCTATTCCTGCCACTGTTAAGAAAGGCAGGAGGGGGGGACGCAACAGTTTCAAATTTGGATATTTTTAGGGGAGTTTCTCGGCATTAAAAGGCTGTATTCGGTGTTATTTCATTGTATTTTTGACGCAAAATAGCCACAGCTTAACTTAAATTATCCCCGTGTGTGAAATACGTGGTGCAGAAAACAGAGAAAAGGCGATTAGGGCTGTGGGGAATAAAAGCCCACATATGACCGTGTTCGTCGCTATCCGCTGCCAACAAAGTTTAAACACACGTAAACTCGCACGCGGGGGGCACATTTGAAACAATAAAAAAAATGTGCCTCGCGACACACACACAAAAACTGTTGCAAATTCAACAATAGCAGCTTACCTGCGCATAAAGTTCCCAGAAGAAGTGAACAAGTCAGCCATGAAAAAGACATGTTCCGTTTTAAATACAGGACAGATATTTCTCCCGCTTTCCGTCGCGAACATTAAAACTCAGCTTGTCCGAAACATCAGTCCAGGATCAAAACGACCACAGGCCTCCGGTCCCTCCAGCAGCCTAACCACCACCTCCACCACCACCACCACCACAGCGCGTGTCAATAGCCGCGACGCCGCAACAATGTTGCAAGAAAAAGATAGGAGCGATTAACTGACTGCCACACTGTTACTCCGTTAACAGCTGCAGCATTTCGCGTCGGAAGTGGATCCAAAAACCGTTTGGGAAGCCGCTAAACCATCCGAGGCGAAAGCTCAGCGCTCTTTTTGAGGTTATTCACTTGAATAGTAGCACCGCTGCATCGGGAGGTCGGTCGGGGTTTACATGCATGTTACTGATCTGTGTCCAAAATGGCTTCTAAATGGGGAATGGGCTGCAAACAGGGAAACCCGGATGTGTAAACACAAAGAGGGGAATTCAGGCAGCCACCGTGTGACCTTAACACGACACCGCAGATACACGCCTGAAATGACTTTATTTTCGCCCCGTACCCACAATTGTCACATTTTTTAGTCATATAAAAGCTCAGAGGGAGAAAAAAAGAGGCGTTAGTGGGAGATGTGTGATTTCCACGTTGGTTTTTGTCCCGGTTCCAGCTGATATAACACTTGCACTTTCTGTGGTCAGAGTTGGTATTTTACGGTCTAGTTTTCGGTTTCTTATTATATCTGCGGGTTTAAGTGAGTGTTTAAGGGGATGCGTGATGATTTTGCAGATTTTACGCGGAGGGTTGTGCGATGTATATGTTTTTAATTTCGTGTGTTATAGGCTATGTTTGGATATTTTTACTGCGAAATAACAGCTTTATCACAAGATAAAAAACCAGCCATGAACCACATTAGGCTGCACACCGCCTGTGGTTTCATTTTGTTTAGGGACTGTACTTTATTTATCAGGGGAGAGGGTGGCTGGAGTGTGACTTCGTTTTTTCGCATTTTGTATTACATATATGATGATATTGTTATGTTATCTTATCTTATTCTTATTTCTGATTTTTTTTTTAATTTAATTTGTGACGTAATTTTTTTAAATTTTCTTTTACTTTTTTAAAATATTATTTTCATTGGCAAGTTATGATAACATAAACCACAGATTCACAAGAAATAAAGCCAGTCATGAACCATGTTAGGCTAAACACTGTCTATGGTTTTATTTTGTGAATCTGTGGTTTATGTTATCATAACGAGTAGAGGGTGGCTGCGGTGTGACTTTGTTTTTTTCATATTTTGTATTTTATATATACACACATATAAAGGAGGAGAGGGTTTATATACACACATATATATATATATGTATGTGTGTGTGTGTGTGTGTATATATATGATAATATGGTTATATTAGTATATTATCTTATTCTTATTTCTGATCGTTTTTTAACATTCTTTATAAATAAATTTAATTAACAATTTCATTTTTGATTTCATTTGTGTGATTTAATTTTTTTTTTTTTTTACTGGCAAGTTATGGGAACATAAACCACAGTTTCACAAGAAATAAAGCCAGCCATGAACCATGTAAGGTTACATAAAGTCTATGGTTTCATTATGTTTAGGGACTGTACTTTATTTATCAAAGGAGGAGAGGGTGGTGGTGGCTAGGACGTTATTACGATATTTTTTATTTTTATTTTACTTTACCGTATAGCGCTATTATGATTTTTGTATCATTTTTATTGGCAAGTTATGAAAATGTAAACCACACATAAATCAGGACACAAAAACTACAAAAAAGTCACACACTCTCTCAGACAGACCCAGATATACACACACATCAGAAGAGTTACCAGTAACTAAACAGTTTATCATAAGCATGTGTCTAAAGGACACAAGCTCAAACTGGGTTGGTACAGAAATACAGAAAGAAAAGTCCTGATCCATACGAACATATTAAAAAAATAATGTATAAGCTTTTACAACATTTAGGTAATTTAGCATATAGTATAGTCCTACATTTTTGTCCTTTTAAATGTGAAAAATATCTCACATAGTCTGATAAATACTGAGGATTTTTTCTATCTGAATGATCTTTTATGCATAAGTATCAGAGCTAAAAATAGATGACCTAATTTGGAGTAAGGGGATAAAATAAATGCTATTTAAAATGTATTCATCCTAATTACTCATTTCGTCGTCAGACAGTGTTGAATACAAAATATATATCTCACAGAGAAAACCTAAAATAGAGCCAAACAATTGCTCGTAATTAATTACCAAGCACTTTTATCATTATTATTACTACAAAATAGGAAGTGTGTGACAAAAACTCTCCCCCACTTTCCCAACATGATATTCTTTTTTAATATTATCTCTGTTGATAATTGCTAAATAATGTGTGACCTGACATTTAAAAAAAAAAAAAAAAAAGTGACAAAGGACAGCCTGCCCACACACCAAGTCTCCCAGTCAACAGACAATCACTTTTAGAAATATTTCCCTGAAAAAGGTTAAGGTTAAAGTAATTTTAAAACTAATTGGGTATGCATCTCTTTGTGCACTTCCCACGTAAGAGAAACCTCCATAAAAGCAAATAATCAAGGCTTATTAATGATATAACATATCCATAATGGCAAAATATCATGGCAGATAGTTTGCTTTCTATCATATTCTCTTAAAACATATATCCTTTGTGCAAAATGTAAAATCCCAAGAGAAAATCAGCAGAGACATTGTTACAGATGCCATTAAGCGTTGCTCAGAGGTTCCTCTCTCTCCTTCTCGTCCTTGACATCGCAGACTAATGGCATGTTAGTGACACCCAGACAATTCATGCAGCAAATGGCCCAGGAATAAGGTTAGCCATATGTAATCGCCCTTAAACTAGTGCCGCTGAGTGTAACTCAAGACAAAGCATTTCCTCATTAAGCTACCCTATACTGACCCTGTAACTCGATCGAGGCCATGAGCGAAACCTTGTAAAGATAGGTGTTCTGTTGTCATGACAGTTGGAAGAGAAAGCACATGAGCGCTCATTAAAGGTCCGCCGGCCACAGCCACCGTGTGACACAAAATGATGCAGTGGTTCACAAAAAACACAAAACTATGAGCTAATAATGTTGTAAGAGACTTTTAAATATGCCACTCTGTCAATACTGCTGACAATAACTGATACTGTGGTTTGTGGACTCAAGTTTGGCATTTTACCCATCGCCATCTTGTTTGGTTTTTTTGTTTTTTTTTGGAGCCACAAGAGACCATACTTTGGAGAGAGGCTGACACCACTAAATAAGCATAACTATGAGCGTAAAAAAAATGCAAATGGATGAGTTTTTACAAATTCAACCCTCGTAGAGATTAGCTATAGAGACAAAAAGAGAGCTGTAAACATGTTTATTTCTGCTGCAAAGTTGGGTGTTTGAACCAAGTGGCAACCTTTGAGTCTGAAAAATGAAGCCAATTTGGAGGTGTCAAAAACTGCAGTTTAGCAAACTTGGAGCTGGCTCCAAAATAGAATAAATTCCCACAGACCTCCATGTTAAAACCATAACACCAGTTTATAGGTGGTTTTACATGGTAAATTTAATTAATAAATTTATCAATTCAATCAGATAATAGATATCAAAGATAAATAAGAAAACAAGATATATCGGTATGATTCCTGAACTCAAACAATAACATAGTATTCAGCTAGCCTATAAACATTTAGAGTATGTAAATCCTGAAATTCAGTTATGGTTTTTAGTTTGGATGTGCCACAGATTTTGAATGGTCCCATCTGACCACCACTATGAAAACATTTCCAGGGGTTCCACCGCTTTTACCGTTCTCTACATATGTTGTGTGCACAAAATGATGAAAAACTGGATAAAAGCTTGTTGGACAAACTGAATTCAGGGGGATAAGCCCTGAATGGACAACATTAATTACAACAATATTCAGAATTAGTGTTTCTGTTCTTTGGTTTTCTGTCTTTATTCAAGGAGGAATCCAAAAAGTCAAGATATTTTTCACGTTTGTGTCACTGCTGTTGCCGTCCCCATTGTGATCACTTTAAAAAACCCCGAGGTGAGCGTCATGACTTCACAGTAAAATAGATAAATGACACTAGGTGGTAGCAGAGCTCCCTGGGGCAGGTGCAGATACTCTTCAACCTGTGCAATATCTCTCTTTCACTCTTGATTTATACAGTGTATATGTGGCGAGGAAACACAATTACTGTTATTTACTGCAGACTGCCAAAATTCACCTGTATGAGGGAATGAGTTTGGTATAAGGCTGGATAACTGCTTTGATGTGTGTTTGAATTTGGGTTTTAATTTGAGTAGGTTTTAACAGTTGTTTTGTTTTGGTTTTTTTACTATTTAAAGCATTCAATTTCCCTCCTGGACAGAGCGAAACCATATGGAAAAAATCAAATATCACGATATTTTGGACCAAATACTACTGCTGGGTAATGTTTTATAAAATATAATACCATTTCTAATACCAGTACCCTTCAATGGATGTTAACACCGATAAAGTACTTCATTTGATACCCACAATGTGAATGGAGTGGCATGTAGTTTATACATACTTGGTCAAATTCATCATGCTCAACATAGCTGCTGCTGCAGGAGTGTGAGCTCCTAACCGCACGCACAGTGACAGGGCTAACTGTAAGCATCACATGGCTAACATTACCTAATAGTTCAATAGCAGTAAAGTCAAGCTGTTTTGGTGTTCGTGTGAGTTTGTTCTGAGTTTGTGGGGGCTCAGAGTTCGATGTTAGCTACTGCTGCTGTGTTAGCTCATGTGGGTTGACTCCCCGCACAAAAAAGGAGTGAATGCAGGTGTACTTTGACTGGAGACGTTTCGATAAACATTGTCTTATTTCAGTGAATTTTCTTAAAGCAGGGGTGTCCAAACTTTTTTGAATGAGGGCCGGATAAGAAAACGTGAAAATATCTGCAGGGCATGAAATGCATAGTGATCTTTCTTGATTAACCAATATTATGTTAATCATATAGTATATTTTTAAGGACAAGCAGAGGGTTGTTTAAAATTGGGCAACAATTGGGCCCCTGGCCTGACTTTGGACATGACGGCCTTAAAGGTATTGAGTACCGATGCCTAGCCCTACCAAATACCTTGCTATTAATGATGCTACATTATTGTACAGTTGACTGTAGGGGCTTTATTAAAAATATTTACACAATGAGATTTTTGATGATTAATCGGTCATAATGTGGATAAAATGACCAAGTAAATGCAAATAATTAAACAGCTATAGTTTGGTAAGTTCAGAAAATTACATCACTTTACTGTAATGCAGCCTTCAAAACCAGGAACTTATGATGTTATGTAAAATGTACGACAATATAGTCTTACATAATGATATTCAGGTAACGTATTGCCCAGCCCTACTCCTGGGTGTACAAAATGTCAGTGTACCTATCTTTTAATCTTTGTTTAGTGGCATTCAGAGTATCTCACAGTAACTTGGTAATGGATCCATTAGTATGAAGAAAAGGTTTTGTAGTTATAAGAGAGAGCAATTATCTGAATCATAGCCTGTAGCCATTTCCGCAATGAAATGTGGTGGTTAAGTCAAGAGTTTCACACTGAGTGAGCATGAAAGGGAAAAAATGGAAATAAGATTGAAGATATTGTAGGATCACTACTTTATTTCAGCCTTTGAATAAATCAGTACAAAAATAAAACAACAAGCACTGTCAAACATTTTCTTCATCTTTTATTATGTTACAGCCCCACAGAGTCAGATTACGTGACGGTGTGGTGTGTTTTTCCTCAGTGGATGACCTCATCCCTGCAGCTGTCACATTGCCAGTGACGACGAGGTGTTTTAGAAGTAGTTTGCCACCCTGCGAATAGATTGGATGTTGGGGTTCTCCGCCTGCCACTCTGTGTGGGAGCAGTAGTTTCCTCTCTCCACGATGTACATGCGGCCGCGGTAGTTAGGCTCCTCGTACAGCACCCAGCTATTTGGGAAAATAAATAAAATTTAAATACATTTAAATTTTGAACATTGTTTAAAATATCATACCTCTCTCTCTCTCCTCCCATGCCTCCTGAAAATAAAAGCTAAATTCCAAATAAAATAATTAAATCTTATCTTCTCCTTTCTTTTAAAGGTTGAACTAAGCCTTTAAAAAGATTTAAACATGACCAAATAATAATAATTAGTTTCACAGAAATCCATTAATAAAGACAGGGCAGATAAAGGGAGCAGCCTCCAGTTTCAAATGTTTTCTTAAAAATACCAAATTTATGCTATTAACAAAGAAATCTAAAATAACTGAGTAAATGAGTAAATCTTCTACTACGTACACCAATGACTACCCAACCTATGTTATGTAACTTCAAAATAGTCACAAAAGTGACTAGTAAAAAAAAAAAAAAAAAAAGTAAAAAAATATGATGAAAGCTAATATTATATTCAGTCCCCCACCATTTTTAGGGATTCTATTATCTGAAATGGTTTGAAAAATAGCACATACAGCTGACGTAAAGTGGAAAAAAAAATCTCCAAGGGGAGCATTCCCCTCGGACCCGCCCTAAGTTTGGGCTGAGCCCCCCAGTGTTCACAGCCACCGGCTCCGCCCCTGCAATGATGTATATTAAACCTGATTATTGTTGCATATGTTGTGCTTGTGTCCCCCTGCTGCAGAGATACATACGCTCCATCTCCATAAACCTTGAGGGAGTTGACGCAGTTCTTGGTCAGGCCTCGTGCTTGCAGGAACGGACAGTCGTCGCAGAGCTCCACACACTGGCCCGAGAAGTTGTCTCCCTCGAACAGCTCCATCCTGTAGTGCTCTCCATGCTGGGGGAGGATAATGACATGCCCTCTCACTGAATCATAACAAAAACTGTTCACCTTCAACTCACTGCAAAGGGAGCAAGGCCTCCTGCTTTATGCGGCAAAGGCTGTGCTCATAGAGGAGGATATGTATAGCCCACGGTCTCCAGTATGTCTCAAGTGCATTTAATGTGTGATTTTCTTTCAGCTGATGACATCAACATGTCAAGTGAAAACCTGCGAGTTGTTTATATGCCTACCTGCTGCATGACTAATTCCTGCATTATTATAAAAATCATTCAGATTTATTTGGAAAACAGATGTGTACAAGTGAGGCCACACATATGCCAGTCTGCAAGGCTTTTTTTTTTCAAACAACCAAATATTTGTCTGTGTCTCTCACAAACACACACACACACACACACACACACACACACTCTTACCATCCTGATTGGCTTGCAGGAGCCCATGTGATCATTATGGGCATTCCAGCGCTGGAATTCGGGGTACTCTCCGTGCTCCAGAATGTACTGTTGGCCCTTGAAGTCTGGGTGGTCAAAGCAGACGAAGGCCCCGCTCTCCACGCGGACAGAGTTGACCCTGTTCATGAAGCCGCGGTCCTGGAAGTTGTCGCAGTCGCTGCAGATCTCCAGCTTCCTCCCAGTGAAACATTTGCCCTCATAGAACACGATCTGGTGTGAAGATTAAAATATTTATCCCCCAACAGAAACGTGCACAGAAAACGCTGCAGATAGACACATATTTTCCTTTGTGATTTGTTTGTGATACACATGATAAAGTTCGGGAAGGCTCGACTACTCACCTTTCCTGAGTACTGAGACATTTTCCACTGTTAGCTGTTCCCAACTAGTCACACAGTCTAAAAGTGGAAAAATTTGGACGCCCAGATATATATGGGCAACAGAGAGTGTGGTGGTATCGCGAGGCAGCGGCAACAAAAGCACAACAATGGGGGGTTTAGACGTTTTGCCACATGGACAGTTTCCCTTACATGTGCCAGTGCTGATATTGGAGTTTGGCTCTGGGGGAGGCAAAACAATAGAGTGAGAGGGGATTTTGCTATGATTGGGCTTTGGGAGTGATGCTGCACTGAGTCGGGGTTGCAGAGTAATATTTGGGTGGTGTCCAGATGAGAGGAGGGAAAACAAACAGAGAGGGAAAGTTAAAGAACATGCATGACCCAGTGCAAACAAGAAATCTGTCCTCTGACAAGTTGGGCGAGGAACTGGGAAAACATAGAAATAATTAGCGTCATACTCCAAAGCAGATTTCGAATCACTCTCTGTTGTTGTTTCGCTCCTGCTGATCCAAACAGGATCCCTGGATCTACTTAGACCGTGACCCGTGAAAATTTCCCTCAGTTGCAACATCAAAGAGTTTTAATGTCAGACAGGTTGAGCAGGATACAAAACAGATAAAACCTGTTTTTAATGTCCTGTATGACTTCAGCCCACGCTCTCTCCATATCTACGGTGGCTAATAGGGAAGATAAAGCACGCATTTTGAAATGATTTATTGCACTTGAGTACGTTTTAAAAGATTAGAAAGTTCAACAGGGTTTGGCATTCACACTAAAGCCGTCGTAAGAAGGGTAAAATATTTGTCTCAGGTTGTAGATTTAAAATAATCACATGAACTTTTACACCTAAGGCAAACAGATGTCAGTTCTTTTTAGCAGACTACATGCAGAAATTACATCACAAGAAAGCAATGCACTGATCGCAGCATTTTCAGCCTGCCATTCGTATATTGGAGCAATTTTTTCTACGTATTCTGGACTTATAGTTCAGAGTGTATGATATTGAGGTATATATTGAAAGAAATTAAATATAATATTCATGATTATGTTTTTAGTACTGTATAATCACCCGAAACCAAGAATTGTTGTATTTTTGTTACCTTAGAATGAGCCACAGAGCTGGACCTTGTCCTTTGAGTCCACAAAGTGGTTTCTGCAGTAGCCCAGAACAGGCAAACCAAACACTGGCTTTAAAAAGGGCAGTTTTTGTTTTTGATTTGACTATTGTAGATCACCTACATGCTTGTCCCAGTTTCAATGGCTTGCAATCTGTAACCTCGCCACTAGATGCCGCTTAATTCTACACACTAGACCTTTAAGGTGGAAACAAATAGGCTAACTTTTCAACCTTCCCCCCAGTCGTTATTATTCTTGGTGCCACTGTAAAGAAGAAAACTGCATCACTTTTGTGGATAAAGTAGAGAGGACATGCATATTGAAAACAAGGCATTTAGGAAAGCAGTCTAAACATAGCCATTACATTGTAAAATCAACATTAATTTCATTAAAAAAAGTTAAAGGAACACTGTGTAAGATTCAGGTAATTTTAGTGACATCTAGAAGTAAGGATTGTAGATTGCAACCAGATAAAACTGTGCTGAGCATAAATTCCTGGTTAGGATTTCTACAGTGTTCATTGGTCAGGAGGTTTTTAGTGGGAGCTGAATAATCCACTGAGGTCTCTTCTTCTGCAAAACAAACAGACCAGGTCATTTAAACCACTGAAAACACAGAATAAAGCAGTTTACTGTGATAAATCTGTGTGTCTTCCAAGCTGTTAGACCTACTGCGAACGGGTCGCCAGCCTGGCGTCTGTTAATGTGCGCTCACCTCTTTTCTTCAATAATGTAAGATCCAGATGTTCAGGAGTTTTTTTTAAAGAGAGCTGTATTATCCACAGAGGTCTCTTCTTCTCCAAAACAAATGGACCAGGTCATTTAAACCAGTAAAAACACTGAATAAAGTAGTTTCATGTTACAAATCAGTGTTTTTTAGATGCTGTTTGGCTTGTCTCAGAGGGGCTGCTAACTACAGTGGCCAAAAACACAACAATGTTAGCCGATGCTTGGTTTTTCTGTTCTGGGCTACTGTAGAAACATGGCATTGCAACATAACGGACTTCCTGGAAGAGGAACGGCTTCCTATGTAGATGTAAACGCTTCATTCTATAACAAAAACACAACAATCTTTATGTTCAGGTGATAATACACTAAAGAAAACATACTTATTATATTATATTCCATTTCTGCCGATATATCCTCCTAAATCATACACACTGGACCTTTTACGCCAAAAAGCACATCTATTTTCCCTTGAACTAAAATACAATGTAGGTTATATTTCTTCTGTGGCAAGGAGAAATATTTTTTACTGTACTATGTAGTTGAAGGCATTTACCGCTGGTGAGAGTGCCAGTTTTTCCTCCTCTGTCATTAGTTTAATATTAAGTGCTAGCTGTCAGAATTTCTTATTGAGTCAGTTCATGAGTCTGTAGCCAAGGCTGGTTAAAGACCACTAAACTACACGTATAAAACCCTCATTTTGTTCAGACATAATCCACCTAAAGCAAACACACTGCACCTTTCACTAATATCCTCTTGTCCTCCTGAGGTTTAAATCCAGTTAATGTAAATCTTTATCTAAGTCTGTGACAAATGCATACATTAATATTTGCAAAAGCCTCATCAATTATATACAGGAGTGGACAAAGGGTGGACTGCTCTTGCATAATGCAGGAATCTGAGCATTGGAAACTGTAACCCCTGAACACAGTGAACCCAGTGTGAATTAAGTGCTAAGCATATAGACTTAACATAAATACACCACTTAATGGGATGTTACCATGGCAGGACACAGTATAAACGGGTATAAAAAGAGGGAAAGTGGATGGATGCATGTCAGTTGGTGGCAGAAACCAAAGCAGAAGCATCAGCAAGGTATGAACACTCCTATCTTATTTTGTGCATTTAACCTTTAATTCTCTTTTGAACAATATATATCTAAAATAGCAATCGATACCAAATCAGTATCATCTTGACATTTTTTTGCCACATATTTGCTGTCAAATATCTATATCACAGTAAAGGGGTGTGCTTGCATGCTAATACACCTGCTTTTGTTCAGAACTGTTACTATTTGCAGAATATATTTCAAATCAGTTCCTAAAAAGAGAAATAATCACAGCTAAAAAAGACCTTTTAGTAACATCTCACAGCAGCACTGTTCAATGTCATGAAATCTGGAGCACTGCAACAATGTTCATACTGTATAATCAACTCTGTGCTTTATCTCTCGCAGGCTGCAGCAGTACTGAACAGAACAATGAAGTTGTTGGTGTTGGTTTTAACCATCGCCCTGCTGTTTACAGCTGGTGAGTCTGTCACTGATTCTCCACTGAGTAAACACAACCTCTGCTGCTGTGCTACAGAGATGTCTGCTTTCCCTTTCAGTCTTTTCTAGCGCATTCTCAGGCAGTCTTTTCATTTTGCAACAGATTGTTGGGGTCATTTCTAAGATGTGAAAGTAATTAACTTACCTGTGAGAGTGCGGCGTCTCTCCTTAAAGGGATAGTGATGAGTTTTTTGAAGTGGGGTTTTATGGGGTATTAATACATACATGACATATATGTCAGTGCATCTCATACAGCAGACGTCCATCAGCACGTCCCCAGTTTGGAGAAGCAGACTGGAGTTCGACATCAAAGCTAAGCAATGTACTGCAGCAGATGGGTGCCAGCAACAAAATGTATTTAAGCCACCTAAAAAAAAGTAATAAAAAAGTCAATATCAGTTTAATTGTATGCTGTATCGAGAGCATTTTCACAGTTTTACCTTTTTGTCAGACAGCCCGTTTGGACAAGGAAGCGACTTCACCCCCCCATCTATGCTCTTGTTAAAGCCACCAGACTCCATTGCCAAAAAAAGTAATTTTAGCTCTCTGAACATGAGAGCTGCTGGTCAACACTAAAAAGCCAAAATCACACAAATAAAATAACAGTTTGAGGCAGTGATAGGCCAGCAGCTCCTGTGTTTAGCATTGTTAAATCATTGTTTTTCCTAAAGGAGTCTGGCATTAGAGAGGGGAATATAACATCTTTAACATAACCACATTATGACAATGACTGAAATATTGTTTTCCTGGTTTTTAGGTGAAGCCCTTAACTGCCACCGCTGCGTCTCCAAGACGGCTGGAGGAACCTGTGAGCACACTGTGGAGACATGTAAACCAGGGAAGGAGGCCTGCGCTGCAGTCAAGTTCCTCAGACCACCAAGTGGGTTTCTCAACATACTTTAACTTTTCTATTCTTAACAAATACATGGACTCAGTACATAAACCGCAATAAAATATGAGTGCTGTAAATGATCAAATTAAAGGAGAAGTTCACCAAAGAAAATCATTTTCATGAGTACCATGATACCAAATTTAGAAGGCAGGGGGCATTGGGGGTAGTGTAAATTAATATGTTTTTTAAAAATGTACAAAAAGAGAAATATACTTAAGTCCTATTCTATCAGTGTCAAATGATTGAGACTGGTTTTTTTTCAGCTTCTTACAAAATAAAAGGGCATATTTTTGTTAAAACCTCCTTTTTTATGTCCTTAGATGCCCAATTCCAAAAGTGCATGGCTCTGGAAGACTGCGAAGTGCTGAAGATGAACGCCTACCTTGATGTCAAGTGCTGTACCAATGGCATGTGCAACACCTACTAAAATTACAATGTATTAAAAGTATGACTGAAAAAAGCAAATAAACCCTATGACTCCAATGCTGACTGCTGCAAGTGACTCCGAAGTGTGAGCGCATGCATGAATTCAAAGAGGCAACCTTTCATAAGAGCAGAAATTGCTGTCAGCCCTTTCCAATCACAAATAATAAAAAGTGACAAACAAGTGCCTGTTCTCATTCTTATGTTTGGAAATATTTGGAGTTTTCTTATTTCTTTCTGACAGCTGCATCAAGAGGATTCATGTTCAGGCAAGAGTTGCATTTTCAGCAGGTTGGATTGTAGTTTTTTTCTTAAGCTTAAAGGTGCTCAGATAACTTCAGTTAAATCAGAACACCGCTGCTACTGTTAGAAGTCTATTAAAAATGAAGAAAAGCACATCACACCAGCTCCCAGAGCTTTGTTTTTCTCTAAAACATTAATTATTCATGTCCAAAATTGACCTCAAAGTTTAAGAGTGTCCTCATGTGTCATTTATAAAGGGACTTTTCATGCCAAAATAATACATATTTTTCTTCTTACCTGTTGTGCTATTTATCAGTCTAGATTGTTTTGGTGTGAGTTGCAGAGTGTTGGAGATATTAACCATTGAAAAGTCTGCCTTCTCTCTGGTTTAATGGAACTATCTCGACAGAATTATGTCTTTACGGAAATCATGTCACTCAAGATAACCCTGTGGTCGATATGGAGCAAAAATACATCTCTGAGTGTCTGTTACTATTTCGAATCTTTTCAGCCATTCAGATCATATTAGTGGTATGCCATTTGTCACATGGAAAAGCAGCATTCGATGTATGCGACAGATAGAACAAAGTTTTAATGTCAGCCATAGATTCTTGGTATTGAATCTCAAAGACATATATCATTATTCATCCTGCATTTGCACCGTGTGCCCTCCTCAGTATGTTTTATGCTCTACTGTATTTATTACTGCCTTTTTAATCGTGCTGTGATGCAATTTAAATTATCTTTGATATTTGCTGAAAAAATAACCTCACCCTGCTTCCCGGGTGAAAAAAATCTCCCTCATCAGCCAAAGTAATAACCCACACTCAGCCCTGCTTTACATAACCACTTTTTGCTTTAATGATTACAATCAAAAACATTTGTACAACATTTTCAACATTAGAAAATGGATGCAGATTCTTTATTTTTTTTGGCTGACAGTAACTGCTATGAAAACAAACTAAGGAACAGAGGAGTGGGTACTGCGTGGAGATGAAGTAGAAAAAGAGCTGTATATATTGGAGGGACCAAACAGCTGGTGATGTATCAGAAGAAATGTTTACTTATCCATTTTCAGAGCGTATGCATGGCAGACATGACATTTCTCTTATCTCTCGTTATTTAAACAGAGGAGGGACTCGTTGCCTATATGAGAGCTGCATAATGAGAAGCTAAGATGCATCAAGCCACTACTATCTCAGCTGTCGTTATTACCGAGCACGGGAAATCATTTTTTCTGATACACCCAAATGAAGTTCTGTGGTTTGCATCAGTGCTGAGCACAGAGATGGAGGAGGGGTGGATTGTGGGAAATATCAGACAAGGGAACCGCCACTCATTCTTTTTTTTCTTTTTTTTATCAAACACACAAAGAAAAACGAGGATGACCAAAGGGAATAGGAAATACTGATAAATAACAGTGGAATCAGAGCCATAAATAGACAGTATTGGATATTTAGGACCCTGGAGGGGTGGAGTCAGCTGAGGTGGAGGAGAACTGGCAGCTAGCCTTCAAGTAACGGGATATCCCAGTGCAGTGTCCTGTGTGTTGATTGGGCGGCTCTACATCATGGAGCAGGACGTTTTTCCTGGCTGCACGCCACCGTCCATCTTCTCTGCCTCCAGGATCATCCTCCGGAAAACCTCCACGGCCGTCTAAGAGAGAGAAAGACACACACACAGGACGTGGTCACATGTTGCAGTCACGCCACTTTGAATTTTCTAAAACACGCTACATTCAGTGGAGCCTCACAACAAAGGTGGCGTTGTTTTCATGTGTCTTTAAAGACAGTCAAGCAATGTTTTCACTAACTGGATTTGAGGCTGAATGAAATTGAAGGATATCTATGTAAAGGTGGACACAACATGCTGTATGTTGAAGGCTGTGGTGAATAAACTTTTGAGCCATTATTAAATCGACATGAATTCATCTTTTTGGCCACTTGGAGGCAGCAGAACAAGCTGTAATCACAACATTGACAAATTATCTTTAAAGCTGATACAGCAAACCTATAAGCAAAATTAATTTATGCATCTAAAAAACACATGCATTCATTTGGAGTCATGCTTTGGACCACTTGATGAATTTAAAGACATACTTTTTTTGTCTTCTAAAAAACAAAACAAAACAAACAAAAGAAAAACAACAATGCATGGTCTCGAACAATAGCAATCCCTCTCAATCATTACTTATGACCCACTAGATGTGTTTTCATGATGTAAATTGATGATATCGTATCGTTTTTCAACACAACTTGGCACTTCAGGGCTTCAGGACACTTGGGTTACTTTGAACAATCAGTATGGAGACATATTGTGATTTAATTATGTATTTTTTTAACGTCTGAATCCTGGTCACCATTTGCTTCAATTGTTTGGGAGATAAGTGCAATGGCATTTTCCCGTGAACCTCCACCAGTGTTTTGTGTACTACAAAACCGAATAATTCCAGCTTTCCATCGGCATGAGGTTGAGTAATAGGGTGACTAAATTTTTATTTTTGGGCAAACTATCCCTTTAAGAGACCTGGATACAGCATTTGCAGGGAGGCCCGTTCATACCTGTAAATACTGCTAAGTGGCGCATGAAGCAAATAAAAATAAAGCAACTTTTAGGGAAGTTACCCATCAGAGCCACACACGACATTATACAACTATTTTAACAGGCTGCTCCCCATGATGAGTAAACTGATCTTTTTCTGTAAAATCATTTTCTGAGCCTTTTGTCAGACCGATTGCAACAACCTTTAGTGACAAGGGTGTGTCTAATTAATACCAAGGTTAAAAGTGTAATTTAATTTTAGTAACTTTTTATTTAACAGATAGATAAATTGGCCTTGATAACAGTCACATCAAACATAAGCAAAGAGCGTGTGCTCTTACCTGGTTCTCTTTAGCTGAGGACTCCATGAAGGCAGCGTTCCAGGATTCGGCTAATGCCTTTCCTTCTTCACAACTGATTACTCTAAAGAAAAAAACGCAGGATAAAGCACATAAATATTTCAGAGTAAGGCTGCAGAGTTCAACCCACTGAGTTCAATTCCAAAGAAATCTGCTGTTATAAACGCCTCCACTGAGTAGAGATATTTGCAGGGCCACACAGACAAGTATTACTACTACTCTTCCTTCTTTCGGGTCATCTGTGAACCAAGTATTAACATTTGCCCTGTAGTTCTGTCTGCGTGTCATGTGTCAGGCATGTTTAATTTTGAATTTCTGCCAACAAAAGCACACACAAATATAAAAAAAATACGGAGAAATGATGACTGAAACTGAACTGCTGTGTCCTGTGTGTGTTGTCTGTGGTGGATCAATTGTATCATTTAGGTGTGTGCTCGGACGTACCGCTCCATATGTAGGTCGTTCTTGTTCCCGACGAGCATAATTGGAACTCTGCATTAGAGGAAAAAGTGAAGTCATTTATGGTTGATATATTACATATGACTTGGTCTGCCTCGGGCAGCAAATATAAGAAGAAAAAGAGGCTGTACTCACTGAACTTTCCCCACCATGTCCAATAGTTTTTCATGGATAACTTGTACAACTTCAAAGCTGCAACAAACAAGGGGAAAGGTTTCTTCTTCAGCATTTCTGTTCAACTTATTATACAGAGAACTATAAAAATTTGTTTGCTATTAAAAAGTAAAAGTATACCTTTTATTGGATGTAACTGAATAGACCAGGATGTAACCATTGATATCTATGGAGTAGGTCTGTGGGAAGATGGAGTACTCATCCTATAGAGGCAGAAATATTGGAGAAATTAGTACGCAAAGTTATAGGTTTGGAAAAGGAGGAATTAAACTCAACTTTGATATAGCATCTTGAATACAAATGTGTAGCCGCAAGTGCAACACAGACAAAATTTCATGGATAATCATGGTGTAACTTTGTAAGGACACACCATAGAAGAACACGCGCCTGCGCCGACCGAGCAGTGAGTATGAACAAACAAGCAGACGATGGCACACACACGAGAACCGACAGTGTTAATAAACTCAGTCGAGTGAGCAGAACAAACACAGCTCGGCAGTCCGCCATTATTGTTATTGCTGTCCTCCTACTCAGGCATGGCTATTTGTTTGAAACGTAATGCGCATGCATGAAGTGCATCACCGTTCTCACAGGAGCCGTGCTTTGCCAGTTTGCAGGGCGACAGAAGGGGTGGCATTTTAAAAAAATTACACTTTGGAACCGGGTTGCAAAAGTTTGTGTTTTCAGGCCCCAAAATACTGTTGTCGCGTGAACGAATGGCCAAACAGCAACAAAAGTATAACATTTCAGGCAAGAACCAGTGTGGAAAACACTGCAGCAGGGATAAAATAAAGTACACACCAATGATTAAAACTTAAATCAAGACTGTAATAGTACTCCAAATTAAAAGGCAGATTAAAAACATGGGTCTTACTTTCTTTTAGAAACACAGAGAGCACTTACCATTCTAGTGACAGTAGTTTTAAGTAATCAAGCAGAATGAACACCAAACTAGAAAATAACATTGTTATCACGAACACATTTTAGGTAAAAATCAACAATCTTACCTGTCCTGCTGTGTCTACCAGCTGAAGATGGTACTCTTGTCCATTTATTGTGATCATTTTAGTAAATGCTGCAGTTAAAAGAAAAAGGACAAATTAGAAATCCACAAATAGAAATGTCAAATTAAACATTGCAGTGGATAGAGAGCGAGAAACGGCAGTGCAACACCATGTCTACTGTACGGCCTTATATTGTATCTTCATTACTCGAGGTTTCCAGTGTGCAGATCCCCTTACGGATCCATTTCGGTACCACTGAGTTCATCCAGTACAGGAATGTCAATATCTGCCTGGAGATGGGTCACATTATCTACAGGACTGAGGGATGGCACCGCCTGCAGCATCATGCTGATAACGCTGACACTTCACTTTATGTTAACCGTCCAGAGATTATTTATAGATACAGACCACACACTCGAGAAACGGAGGGCGATGTGTGGCGAACATGTCGGGAAAAAGAAAAACAGCCTACAGGTAGAGTTTAAACTCAAATCTCTGGAGTGTCTGGGAATATGTGTGCTTAGGAGGCTGATGAATTACTGTATGTTCTCTCCTTTGGCACAACGTACTCTTACAGTACCTGAAAGCATGGTTCCTCCTCCGAGCCAGTGATTTCGAAGCTTATATCATCAGAATCAGGTTTAAAGGTTTAACTCTGATCAAACACTGCGCCAGCTGATTTCTCCAAAGCTCCTCAAAAGAAAGTTTTCTCTTTCTGGTGTAATCAGCTGGTGGAGTGTTTGGACACATCGGTTTAGTGGGAACGTTTCACCCCGCTGCAGGGGAACGACACTGTTCTTCCTCTCTCAGTGAAATCAGGATGCACTTCTACATATAACGCTTATGTAAAAACAAAATGGTCAAAAAGAGGTAAAATCTGAAACATTTAGTGGAAAAATATTTCTAGTTCAAAGTTTTTCCATCTGTCTATTCTTCATCAAGTTAAATGTGACACACAGTTTTGAATGAGTAAAATGTGAAATGTGTGCTGTATAATGACATAATATTGGGACACTGTATTAGATCTGCAGCAACTACAAATATATCAATTGACTATTCGGATAAATAATAATTTCTAAACTAAACTGACAAACATTCTCTGGTTCCAGCTTCTCAAATGAAAGGTTTTCTCTCTTTTATATTATTATAAATTAAATATTTTAGTTTTTTAGTCAGGTAAAACAAAATCTGATGATGTCACCGAGGATGAAATGTGATGGATATTTTTTTTTTTTCCATTTTCTGATATTTAATAAACCTGCCAATTAATCGACTGATCAATTATAACAGCAACCATTAGCTGAAGCCCTACAGTGAATGCTACGTAAAGAAATTCCTGGTGAAAAACTGGACTGAGTACATATCACCACAAGACTTTATATGAAACAGTGCGCACACTGATGAGTCTCCTGGTTTATCGCAAAAGATTTTTGAAAGTTGTATAACTACTATGACAGAAGTAGAAAAATACTGTGTGAGGAGCAGTACAGGGAAGAGAAAGGTACATGAGAGAAAGAAAAGGAAAGAGAATAGAGAGCATTTTCTCTATTTCCTGAATTTATTTTATTGTATTTATTATTATTTCATTTTTATTTAATCATTTATTATTATTATCTTATCTTTTATTTTTTTTTGCATCAGTATTATGTTTGTCCTCATTTGTTGTCTTTCTTTTAATCTTTTATTTAATTTAAATTGACTGATTAAAACTATACAGTTTATACTCATATAAAGTATAATGTTCATATATATGGGTAAATAGGGAGGGATGTTTTGATATACTCGTGTAGATATAAGGGGTCGATGTATAGTGTCTATCTTTCAGTTTATTTCCTATACATCAATATTAAACTTCATGTCTAAAACAGAAAAATGTATATGTGATGATACAATGTTTGATGGATACTTGGTTGGTTTTCTCAGTAGCAAGAGAATTAAAAAAACTCTGCGTCACCATTATTCTACATGTCATGCACGCGATTATTGATCGACTAAACCATCTGCATGGCAACTGAGCAACTCCATCCAGTGAGGACGACCACAAAATGTAGCTGAAAGCTTTAGAAACACCAAGTAAGTCGACATTAAAAATAAAACATAAACCTAAATGTACGAGCTTTAGTGATGTTTGCAGGAGTCCAGAGGTATGGAATGAGACTAATAACAGTAAAAAAATGTCAAAACACTTTACTACAAAAATATGCTAAAGCTTGAATACCCTAAAAAACTGGTGACTTCTAAACTAGTTACTCTCAATCCATTTACATGGAACTGTTATTTCCACTTGCTATTTGTCTCTGTTTATTGTATCTTACCTATTTAACTGATGTTCAGACTGACAAAGTAAATGTCTTTGGGTTTTGCATTGAGTTAGGGTAGTTTAGTTTTCAGGCTCTTTGGTTAATTTGAGGAGTTTTGTAGGTTGCAAACGTCACTGTGTCATACATGCATTTTCTTTTTCTTGTATTTAAAATATGTGAACACATTTTAAATACCTTCAGCTTAGTTTCTGGGCCCCTGTTCTAAAGCTTCTGGAAGATTATCAGGGTGTCCCATTTCACATCTCCATTAAGTCTTGAAAAATGCACTTGTATTTTAACTTTTTTTAGTGAATACACTGAAACTGAACCTTGCATTGTGATGAGAACTGATAATATTGATTTCAAGCATACTGACCAGACTTATGTCTTTTTTTAATATTTCTTGTGGCATTTCTCCTGATCAGAATTGAGAGTCTCGGGACAGAGGGGCTCATTTGTTGTCCATGTTGTTAAGGCCTCGGAGACAAATTTGTGATTTTCGGCTCTATAAATAAAACTAGACAGACTTGACTTTGTGCGATCAAAAGTTTTGACCAACAGTCTGATAACCAAACAAGATTTCACACATGAAAAACTGATATACAAAAGCAGGTTAAGTGTTGGGAGTTAATGTTTTAGTAGTGAACTACATGATTTACTGCATGTAGTTTAACTACATTTTACAGCAGCTTGCTGGTAGTTATTTAAATCTGCGTAGTGATTTAAGTAGTTAAATTACTTGTTTGCCCTATTTTTGAATAGTTAACTCCTGAAACTACAAAATAACTCAGGCCATAAACGGACAGAAATGATTTTGTTTTTATTATTTTATCATGGTTTCCCTATTAAATTTGAACCCACTTTGACCACAATTAGTTACTAGTTATTAGTTTTGATTGCTGCTATTTATTAACAAATGAAGAGACAAGAGAAGTTGTTTTGGCTATTCCAAAAGTTACCTGGCTAACCGAGTCATCCCCACCTGGACTCTAGTTTCTGGTGTCAAATATAAAAAAACTCAAATAAAAACAGAAAAATGGCATGCGTCTTTTTTGTATTATACTTTGCTATGAAATTGTATGAAATGTACATTGTCGATTTGATCAATTTCTATAAAGAAGTGTTCTGTTTGTGTATCGAGGTGTTACAGTCCACATAAACTCCACTTACTGTTTTCTATTGTTGGGTCATAGGAGTCCACGAACTGGCCTTCCACAAACTGAATTGTCAAGGAGGACTTTCCTGCAAAACACAAAGTAGAGTTGTAAACATGTAGATGTTGGAAAATCATTGGAATTGCAGCGTAAAGATGACAAGAGGATTAGTGACTGATAATCCACATTATGAAAAACAAATTATGTAGAAATCATACATCACTGTAAAATCTGACAAGTTGATCTTACTGAAAATAATCTTGGAAACCGATTGCCTTGAAACAATAAATATAACTATTAATCTTAATTTCAGTTTGAATTATATTTAAGTGTTAAATTTTGCTGTATTTACTTTATTTTGTGAAGTTATTGCAAGTGAAATCACCTGTGTTAGCAACTTCAGTAAACCACATTAGTCTGACTTAACTTGATCATCACAAAGAGGATTTTGACAATGATGAAGAAGATCTGCAAGTTCTGTTTTATTAACATGTTTAGGAATATATTAATATGACTGGCTAGTTTGCAACCAGGCGAATACAGATATATAGCACAGTAAGCTTAGTTTACTGAAATTGCTAAAACTTCACAAAATTAAGTAAATATAACTAAATTTTTAGTAAACTTAATAATATATATAGTAAACAAATTAATACTGTGTTTACTATGTATCTGAGCGTTAAGTTAACCCAAAAATTCTGCTATATTTACATAAATGTGTGAAGTCATTGCAACTTAATAATAACAAGTGAAATTACCTTGTTCTTTCCAAGTATTAGCAACTTCAGTCAACCAAGATAATCTAAAGAGTTAGATCTACAAGTTCTGTTTTGTTATCATATTGAAGAAAATACATATATAAATAACTACTTCGCAACCAGCAGAATACGGATATGTAGCACAGTAAACTTGATTTACTTAAAATGCTAAAACTTAGACAGATTGATCTAATTAAACTTGCCATTAGAGCTAAGATGCAACCATTTCACAAAATTAAGTAAATATAACCAAATGTGTACTGTAACAAAGTAATCATACTTTTGAATGTATCTATTTTTTTTTTTTTTTTACAATGCTTAAGTATTTTTGAGAGTATTGAGTTTTTATATTTCTCTCAACTTTCATTTTTACCCCACTGAATTTCCAAAGTAAAATGTATACTTTTACTCCCCTATATTTCCCCTAAGCATTTAGCAGTTACTTACGGCAAAATAGGGAGGACATTAAGTAGGGAGAAAGGAACATTTCTTTCGTGTAATGTACACACTGTACATATTATAAAGAAATAAACTTCTTTTATGTACTTTTACATTTAATACTTGAAGTATCTGATATTGTATCATTTCATGATGTTAAATGTACTTAAGACTTTTAGTCATATAATATTCTACTAGATGATTTTAACTTCTGACAAAGTCATTTTTTGGACATCTGTACTTTTACTCAAGTGTGGCTTTCACGTACTTCATGCACCACTGAATATAACTATATTTGAAGCAACCTCAAAAATTAGATATAAATAAATATAGTGAATAGTGAATATATAAAGTAAATAAGGCTGATAGTTATATATACTTACATTGTCAGGGTTTCCTATATTTTTAAGTAAAATTAACTTGACAGATTTTACAGTGTATCAGATTAGCAGCACATTCAAAAGCCTACAGTAACACAATGGGAGATGTTTACTATAAACTCATTATAGGCTCACAATACAAGTCTCTCTGGGAATATGACAGGGTTTAGCGTTAGTGCTGGTATGCTGGCTGGGCCTCCACGTCCTTCTATCTGCGTGTGTCATCCTGAACATCCTTTCCACCGCATACAAATTGCGCTTCTCTGATTTCAAATACGCTAAAACAGTAATGCGTCAAATCCCCCGGTGGTCCTTCGGGCCTTCACAAAACATGGCACCGTTGTAACCAGGGGCTGGGGTCACTGATAGATAATAAAGATAGAAATATAGATATGTTGCACGCGCAGGCCTCGTGTGATTAAAAACACGCAACGTCTCACCTGGTGGCGCTCTTTTCGCCCGCTGTGAGATGTTGCGTGACAACTCCTATAATTTAAGTCTATTATAGGACGCGTAAACCGCCCACATAACGGGCTTGATTTGACCCAAAGGCCGCTGATTTTAGCCTCAGCGTCGCATCCGAGGCCCTTGAGGTGTCATCGCCCCCCTCCCCGTTTCCCTGTCGTCTGCTCGAAACTCACCTACGGATCTGTACCCGAGGATGGCGATTTTTCGTGATTTCGGCTGCGGCATATCTCGTCCTGGTTATCGCATCTAGTCCTCGGGGTGTACCGCAACCTCCAACCGGAATGGCATCCAAATTCAAGGGGCGCAGAGATTCGACATACAGCCTCCAGATGACAGCAGGAATCCCTCTTCTTGGTCGTTTTTATGTATTTTTTCAAACTCAAAACTCGGAAATAAAATGTTATTTCAGGACATATGCAAAAGCATGGAGTATCTACAGACCTACAATAACTGCGTCACTCCCCTTTGCAATGTAATGAATTAGTAATTACTGCTGCGTCCTAATTGGCTACAATCGGAGTGGAGGAGGGCGTTAGTGCCTGTTGTAAAGCTCTGGTTGGTTGAGGCAGGTGTTCGTCACGCGGCAAGGGCCAGCGTTCTGGAATGTGATTGGCTGCTACAAGCATTGTGACGGGCTGGGTGGTCGGGTGCAATGTCATTCATTTGTTTAGGGTCAGGGAGCAGGGATACTGGCTGTGCTGCTCCAGTGAAGACGTCATTATTTTTTATTTATTTTATTTTTTCACACGTACACACTGTTCTGGAATGACCGCGAGGAAACACAAAATAATATAAGTCACTAGAAAATATAATTCATCACATAGTTCTCATATAGCTTATGGGGTTGTCCTATAAAAATGACCATAAATGGGCCTTTAATAATAAACATAATAATAATAACAATAATCATTATTATTATTATTATTATTATCACTACTATCTTTTTTTATCATCTCATATGCGTTTTTCTTCTTCTTTTTTTTTACATTAAAGATAGCATAAAGTTTGATACCGATAAATAGGAAATAAACTGAAAACACTGACTACTTTCTCCCTGTTTACCCATATACATGTACATTTATACATATATCTATTTTTAATCCGTTATTTTAAATAAAAAGAGAAGAAAGTTTACGAAGTTCTTTACAGACATAAAAACAAAATAAGAAGTGCAATTACAAGATTGTGATAATTGCCTTCCCGCAAAAATAAATGTGTAAAAATGATTAATGCTTAATATGTTTCTGTTTTAACAAATTCAGTGTTTTCTTCTCCCCAGTACTTGGCTATTGTTCTGCTAACTAATAAGTTCTTTTAACTGTGCACTTTCCTTATAAAGCATAATGCTGTAAAAGTTTATAGCTTGAATATTAATCACAACTTTAAAAAATCCACAATTTCTCTTAGAAAATGAATGAAATCTTGAGATACAGGCGCACTGTATTTTTTTTTTTCCGAAATAATCTTAAAATAAAGGAGGCCTTGTGACCTCCCCTTGAAGCTTCGGCGACCCCTAGTGGGTGAATATAGCCCCATGTTGGAAACCAGTGATAAAGGGAAGCTAATGAGACTCACTCACGCGCTTAAACCCAGTTGAATTACAGTGACTGGGTTTCAGCTACCAGTAAGGACACAGAGGTCACGTCCTTTGTATTGTGTCTGGAGAATTTAACAATCTGAGGAGGAGTTTACATGATATAATTAAACACAAATTACACATGGCAGGTTTTGATGCTGATACTGATATAATTTAGACTGAATATTTTTAATATCTCTTTGCGATATTAAAAAGGAGGGAGAGGTTAGATATGTTATTACTTTTGTCAATAAGACAAAACCAAAAAATTCCAAAGCACATTGTTTTACAAAAGTTAATAAGCCTTTAAAAATGGGCTTGACGTCAATGTGTTTCAACATGAAGTCTTCTTCAGGGCACGTAAAAACAAGTCGCAGCTCGTAGATACACCGAGGCTGATGTCAGGTGTCAGGTAATCAGAGTAGCATTAGTTCATTATCACAGGTGCAATCAATCACAGGTCAACTCCAAATCATTCATTGTGCTCAAGAGCAGCAAATTCCTCACACATTCAACATCAGCAGATTCAGGTTGCATAACTACATCCAAAAAAAAAAAAAAGATTAATAAAAATAAAGTAATGGAAATATAATAAAGGCATTTAAAATACTGCTAACAGAACAAAATCCTGGTAGTGTGAGAAAAGGCCTTGAACAGCATTTAAACCTGTCATGTGGTTTGAAGCAGATGGACCCAAATTAATCTAAATGCAGGAGATTGCAGTCAACAAGAACTCAAATAAGGAAAAAGCAAAACTGATTATCACAGTTCAAGCTCATCTGTCGAGCAGATGAAGTGCAGGTGGTGAAAAGAGCAGAGACGTTCAGAATAAGGTGATGAAGTTAGGAGCTGATTGACTGGGGGGAAAAAACTGGACTAATGAGTCTGACGCAGAGCAGGTGTGTGTGGGTGGACAAAAGAGGGGCATGCGGCACAGGACCACAGGAGGGGAAAACACAATTAATGAAAACCCAGAACACAGAAAACACAATGCTCTTAATCATAAACCTACCAGAGTGAAAACAGAGACTATCATAGACAAATTATTCTATTGTGTATTACAGAAACAAATCAGTCCAGTCTCTTTAAAAGAAGTGAAAAAACATTATGGGGAAAAATGCATAAACTATGTGTGTGTGTGTGTGTGTGTGTATATATAAAAAACAACATATATTATTATGTAGTTCTAAATAGTATTGACTCAATTTACTCAAAGCCACTCAACTGCAATTGCCAGATTTCAACCTTTAGAGGGCAGTCACACAATGTGTAGAATTTTAATACTTTGCACTCAAATGTCAAGAGCTGGACCTAAATCAATTAACAACACTACTAAATACTCATAAATATATTGCTCCTCAACTACAAAAAGTGGTTTGGGGGTTTAGTTACACTTTAAACAAAAGGAAAAACATTTATTCACAGCTGATGCATCACTGATGCATATGTGTCAAACTCCTTTCCACATTTCAATCAGCAATCAGTCCTTTTTTCCTTAAACATGCCAGTGCAGACTGCAGCAAGGCTTTTTATTTCTAATAAAGATCATCTCTGGGGAGAAAAATACATTTTTGCTGTGACATGCTTTTTTGGCCCAGATTAAAACTCTGTGAAATATCAACAAATGTAGCTAAAACTCAGGTTGGAGCAGTTCATGTTTTGTAGTTTGTTGTCCATTGTGTAATGATTAATTCAAAGAATATATTCATTTGACCACAAAGCTGTCTTGTTTTGTAAACAAAAAAAATGCTTTTGTTGCATGATTTTAATGTTTTGTGAGTGTGAGAGCACATTGCAAACAAAATGCTATTTTGGTGATTTTCAGTTTAGGTCTGTGTGTAAACTGATTTGAATGCATAAATGTGTTCAAGCAAATGAGAAAAAAATGCAATCAACTGGCTAAAAGTAAAAAATCTCACAATTTAACCAGTAGATGTCCCCATAGCACCATTTATATCTCACACAGGAACCACTTACAGTACCAGAGGCCTGTCTACAGTAAATGCTCATATAACTATCATTCATTTCCACAGAAACGTCACTATCTAATTACTGTTTATTTCCATCCATCTCTTGTTTTTGGAGCAAACTCAATGACCTCCAACTCTTCAAACATTAACACACAACAACCTTACACATAAATCAAACTGCGCATACCCCTGATTATCTGAACTGATCGAGTATTTCATTATAGATGTTAAAATACACAGGTCTTAATATAACCGTGGCCTTAAACCAAACCACAGGCATGCAACAATACCAAAGGAACTCAGGCCACAGTTAGCGGGTTAAGCCCTTTGGCAGACACTGGAATTCAAGGCAGGCGAGGCGAAAGGTGGTGGCATGATGAGAGACCTCTTTGATTTTAATGTTTCCTATGAGTGTCATCACTTCTTCACCAATGATGCAGACTGTAAAATGAAAAAAAAAAAATAGATTTTTCATGCCAGTTTTGAAGCAAAACTCTTGAAGTAATTATACACTCTCTCAAAAAATACCCCACGGACCCAAGGGTGTGCAGTTTTTTTCTTGCCCTGTGACCAATGAAGTCCCCTGTTTCCCCGTCACGTCCCGGGCTATTACCACTTAATCACAGAAATGTCCAACTCCCCGACAGTAAGACCCAACTGTTTTGCCTCCACACACACTTCTCAGCACTGGAGACAAGAAATCACTGGTGTCAGCAATAGGCGATTTGTTCTGCATGACATTGGGTGTCAAAAAAAAAAAAAAAGAAAAAGAAAAAGCTCAACTGAAATGGCTGAAGGGTGCCTGCAATCACTGGAGACAGACACACACACACACACACACACACACACACACACACACACACACACACACACACACACACACACGTGCACATCACTTTCTCTACCTCTCTCTTTCACGCACACACAGACTCAGGAAATTATGATGACCAAGAATAGGTCACAGTGGTAATACAGCCATGTTCTAGCCAGGGATTACAGTGTGCTGACATAGGCCAACAATAAATACCCCCTGCAAGAGCAACAGGTGTCTGACAAGATTGTTTCCCTTTAATAAAAGGCTTACACAAGCCTCAGAGAAATAATACATTAAGCTCTTTTAGACATGTTGGCCTTTTATTGCTTCATCCCTTGTGATTGGAAACTTTCTTCCTTTCACCTCAACAATTAATCTCACCGCATCTCATTGAGATGTGATTAAGGTGCGTGGTTGTCAGGAGATCAATATTTGTGTCACAAATCATGTTGCAAGGTTGGAGAAAATCCTGATTTCTTTAGCAGTGCGAGCTAGTGGACATGCAGCTGGAGCTCGTGTTTCTGAACCCCGCGTGTGTGTGGCGCCAGCCTCTTTCAACTCACTGTGAAAGCACCCCTGGCTCTGTTAGTATGCCAGCCTGAGCGCCAGCGGAGCGAGTCAGCCACATCCTCCAGCTGGGTCTGTGCCACCAACGGGCACCTGGACCCACTCGCAAAATCCTCATGAAACGCAATGCATATTTGAGTCAGAGAGATGCATTTGTTTAGCATCTCAGACCAGAGAGCGTGTACATCAGTGGGATGCCTGGAGGACACCCGTTGCACCTTTACTTCGCTTGTACTTTGAGACTTTTATCTACCTATTGGAGGCAACGCGGCCTTCTAACTGGCACATTCACACGTCAGGCTGTGCCTCAGCTGTTGGAGCAAGTCCAGAGTCACACAGGCCTGAAAGACAGCCATCGTTATCCAACTCTCACAAGGTGTCATTGTAGGGATCCAATGATTACCATATCAGCACCACATGAAACATTTATGGCTTGCTGGCAGTGATGGGCTGGCAAGCATCCTAATTTCTCGAACAGAGCTTGTCAGATCCTATTGTTTCAAGCTCTGGTGACATGAGCAGAAAAATCAGCGGTGATGAAACTGTGCTGTCACTCGCGGTCAGAATTAAAACTCTGTAATAATAAGAGTTTCTCCAGCACACCTGACACACCAAAGCCTCCTGTAACCCACCTGCTACACTTACAGGACGTTCTCCAACAACTTTAACATACACAACACACCTTTTACAATAAGGTGGTCTATTGACTGTCAGTCCTCTCTTTTGCCCTGCTGTCTGGCTGTTGCACTCCTCACTTGCTAATCGGTTAACTCTGTCGTGCAAACTCTTTCTACCAAGCTCAACTGTAAACGGTGTGATCATGTTGCTTCAGGATTATGATAATGAGACTAAATTACTACTTCATTTACGAGTCGAATTGCTGAGAGATCTAAGATGCAGGCAACAACCCAGCAAGCAAAAAAAGTTAAAAAGGTTCTTTTTTGTTGACATATATATATATATTTTTTAAAGTGTTATCTCAGGCCTCAATAACATTTTCTGAATGTTCCTTTCACAGTGTTCTTCCTTTGTCTAGGGCTGGATGATAAAACGATAATATCAATCGCGATCTAACTTCTCCTCGATTGAAATGTGAAATGGAACCGATAGAATGTGGATAGGACGCATTCCAGCCATGTCCGCTCCGCTCTCATTCTCCACCAGTGTCTCTGCCGATGTCTCTGAATATCCACTCTGCTCTCATATTCTGCTGGTGTCTCCGCCGGTGTCTGCTCACTCTCATTTTCTGCCAGTGTCTCCAAATGTCTGCTTGCTCTCATTCTCCGCCGGTGTCTCCCGATTGTCCGCTCCGCTCTCATTCTCCAACAATGTCTCAAAATGTCTGCTCCGCTGTCATTCCCTGCTGGTGTCTCCGAATGTCCATTCTGCTCGCATTCTCCGCCGTTGTCCACACCGCTCTCGTTCTCCGCCGGTGTCTCCGAACATCCGCTCACTCTCATTCTCCGCTGGTGTCTCCGAACATCCGCTTGCTCTCATTCCTCGCCGGTGTCCCCTCCGCTGTCATTCTCTGCTGGTGTCTCCGAATGTCCGCTCCGCTCTTGTTCTCCGCTGGTGTCTCCGAATATTCGCTCGCTCTCATTCACTGCCGCTGTTTATGCCGAATGTCCACTCCTCTCTCATTCTCCGCTAGTGTCTCTGAATGTCCACTCGCTCTCATTCTCCGCCGGTGTGTCCGAATGTCCACTCCGCTCTCATTGTCCCACAGGTGATTCCAATCTCTTCTAGGGCACCAAAATGTCTAGATACGGCCCTGATACTGTCATTGATTACTATACTCGCTGCTTACAGTAACCACTGAACACCAGTGTAAGTGGCCGCTGTCTCCCCCTCGGTTATTTGTATCTTATCGGCCATGAGAAGCTGGAAATGATCAGTTTATCGGTATTGGTTGAAATAATTATCATTGTGCATCACTGGTTATGATATCTTCAAATCTCACTTAGGAGTCATGGGGAACCTTTAAGCTTGACAGAAATAGTGATTTGATGTATATTCTGATATATATTGATATTGACTGATATGAAAACAAGTATCGTGATAAGACTTTTTTCCATATCGCCAAGCCCTAGTTCTCATGTAACACTGTGAGAATGTTTTATAAAAGATCATTCAATGATCTGTCACCTCTCATCATCAATTAAAACATCCTCAGTATGTTGCAGTTATAACGTTACATCTTAGTCAGCATTTAACCTTGTAGGGGAAATTATTTGAAAATATAAACATCCTCAAAACGTCCTTTGAACATTAGATTAAAATGTATTTATTTTTTAAACATTATTGCAACTTGTAGGTAATATTAGCCAATTTTGTGGGAACATTCCCTGCTAGCTGGGAACTCAGTGGTCTGGAATCAGGCTGCGTGGCTTCCTGAAATGATATTCAAGTTTGCGCCAAGTCAATCCCAGACTCTGTTAGTTGGTCGTGCATCATATGTGCAGCCATACGGCGTTTACTCAAACCACAAACTGAGTGTCTGATCTGGTTTGTGAATTGTGGCTGTCGAGATTTTGGGAACTTGTCCCAAAATTAATGCTTTAGTCTCCACAGTGGGTATTTTTGGAGTTTTTTTTTCTTATTAGAATTGAGGATCAGCTGTTGGATGAACTGCCAAATTAACATGAACACTGGAGATGGCTTATGGTAGTGAAATGAACATTCAGTTCACGCTCAACAGCTCTGGTGGACATTACTTCAGTCAACATGCCAATGGCACGCTCGCTCAAAACTTGGGACATCTGTGGTATTGTGTGATCAAACTGCACATTTTAGAATGTCCTTTTTTAATTGATCATCCGAAGACACACCTGTGTTGTAACGATGCTGTCCAATAAGCCACACCTGTCATATGGATGGATTAAAAAATGTGACATTCCATTGCATTAAAATTTTTGTTTAATATACAAACCGGTGCATCCAGGACTCATTGAGATGCCATTTTTTAAAAAAATTATTTTACATCTTTTCTTTTCTCTCTAGGAAGTCAAAGGGATGACACAGCCAACTCTCCCTCTGATTGGCTAGTACTTGTTGACTGGATTGGTCAGGTCAAGGCAAGAGGAGTGACATTGGTTTAGGTAAGAATATCAGGATATCAGAATTTTTAGATCTTATTTTAAGGTCAAATTATTTCACAGCTCATGAACAAACTTTGGTGTTGAATTATTTTTTTCCTGAAGACGTTTTGGTTTTGTTATGATTTTTTGTGCATGTAATTATTTTGTATTGCTCTCATTTATCCCTCTCAACTCTGTGTATTTTACAGTATATTTCTTGTAATGGTTGGAGGTACTTTGTTTAGATTACTGCCTGAAGTTTCACTGGAAACTACACTCCCTCAATGGTCTGTGGTGCCAACAGAGGAACAGCCGCGTGGTGGCTGGGGCCCAGCCCACACACAGGAGGTGCCATCAGACTCAGTATCTGATGCAACTCTGGAGGAGAAGTTCATTACTGTCACTCCTGTGTCTCTGCTGAGCTTTCAGGGAGTGACGAGGTCAGAGCCTGACCAAATAAATCAATCAATCTCATTGCCATCCCATTGACAGTTTATCTAATCATGATTACTCTGCAACTCAGTGTACAGCGTGTTTTTGTTGAGCACTCAGCGGCCTGTAGGAGTGGCAGCGAGCAGGTGAGACCCAGATAGGCTGCTCGCTGGTACTTCATCACCCGGCTTGTTGTTGTCACAGCCACAATTGGTTTGTACTACCCCCATCTGCTGCATCAGCAAAGTCAGGACTGATTTGGTCACTTTGGAGCCCAGTTAGCTTTGCTCACTGCACTTCCCTGTTGATTCTGGCCATCATTACAAATGGTGTTTCTATGCGGCGGAGTTAACCCGGATAGTGCTCTCCCCCGGGTGCCTTTATTATCTATTCATCATGTTGTCCCAGTTTATCTAAAGATGAATCTGGATGCTTCACTATGGATCTAACTACAGATACCTGGGCGTGTGGCCTGGGGAGAGAGATTAGGAGATTACAAGATACTCAGCGGAGGTGCTTCATAGAGTTGATAAGAAGGTGAAAAATATTCTAAGAAGATGCAGAGTCGTTATGAATTTGTGTTTTGGCTCTTTAACCCTTTAGAAACTGGATTGACTTCAGTGTTGCTGTGCTACATTCAGATGCCTTTCACAAGCATTTTAACCTCTGGAACCTGAGTTAATGCGTTTTGGTTTATTTGGAAAACACGGGAAAAAGGCAGTGAGCAACTTGGCAAAAAATGTCCGGAAAATTGTAAAAATCAATAAATAAAAATAATAATAAAAGGTGAAAAGAACATTCGCTTTGGGAGATTATTAGATTTTATTTCATTTTTTAAAATTTTTAAATCTTCTCGTCGCTTTCTTTTTTTTATTTTCTTTTTTGCTTACTTCTTTTATCTTTTAATAATTGCATGCTCATTTTTGGGCCATCTCTTGCACAGTTGCTCATTGCCTTCTTTCTATGATTTTGAATAAAATAAATCAAGCCAATTTGCTCAAATTTCAAAGGGTTAGGCAACAAATTTGTCTTTAGGAAAAAGTGTTTATATTAAAAATGCCTTGATATATAGTCATTTCTAAGGTGACAACTCCATAAGCACTGAGGGGGCAACCTCAGTGTGTCCAAACTGGTAAATAAATGAACATTTAAAACACTGAAATGAAAAGTTCTTGGCCTCAGCCTCCGAGCCGGCTTGTTGAACACTCCCTCAAAATTTCCTCCCCGCTATTTTGCATTGCTGACTTCATCCTTTGTGTCACCTGGAGGTTTGGGCAGAGCACTGCTGCAGCCAATTTCCAGATGGCAATTCAAATGTGTGACATATCCTCGATTTTTTGACTAAAATGCACGGCTGCTTCCACAGACTCCATTAGCTGAGGGGGATGCACGCACAAATGGAAAGTGTCCAGTGGTGTGAATATTCACATCTGCACCTGCTGAATAATAGACGATTATCTTCTCAGGTGGCTCGTCTACCCTCCACCCCTCTATTCACATGCTCTCCCCCATTTCAGGGTGCTAATTTTGTCTGGAATACTCAATGGGCTCGCAAAATGCACATTTCTTGTCTCTTAGACCTGATCTTGTCTCGTATTCTGTCTAAAGAGGGAACATATTCTTCAATAAGAGCGCTGGCTTCGGGGAGTAATGTGTCTGCAATATAGACTCTAAAGAGCCTCAGGTCTTGGCAGGTACTCCTTACATTTCAACAGGAGAGACACACCTACGGCAGATTCTGTGGCAGCGAGGCCATATATCACCTGTCATCGCCAGAAGCCTCCACAGTAATGAACAAGTAATAATGGTATATATCTTGAACTTCAGTCTCTAAAGGTAGCTCATCCAGAGTCATTATTGTGCCACATAACCAGATGAGCTTTCTCAAATGAGATCATTTTTGTCACCCTGAGGACTGGAGGGTGTAACTGTTCTCAGAGTGAATAACTCATCCTCATTTGGTGCTAATGGGACTCTGTATTAAGGTGTTGTGCGAATGCGGGAGGAATGGTAAATCCCATTTTCTTGTAATTTAAATCTCAAGCTGTTTCCACACATCTGTTCCTCTGGTAGAAAGGAAGATTCATTTGGGGGGGAAAAAAGCATGCACGGGATAAAAAAGGAGCATTTAAGGAAGATTCATGCCTCACAGGATTATGACGAAGTGCTAGGCGATGGTGTGTTATGGAGAAGTATGTCATGATGACATCTCTCTGTCACAGAAATGAGCATTATTCGCTCTGTCCATTCATCCACCTACCTATCTAGCTTCCATCCCACCCCCTCTCTCCATCTGTCCATCCGTCTCAGCATCTTCCAGGTATGCTACAGTTAACCCGTAATGAGGGATATGCATATGAACTCATGGGTTTCCTGCATATTTGACAGCATGCGTTGTGTACTGAGCCTCGCATTGCCACTCCGGGGGTGTGTTTGCAATTGGGGTGGTGGTGGGGGGTGCTCTGACAGTTACAGCTGAGATGTCATTTTTCATGTAAATAGAAGATGGCAGGGTATTGCAATCCTGCTGTTTGCGAAATTAGCCGTGGCACACATATACACAAGAACAGCAGCACAGATGTGCCCCTAAAAACTGAGATTAAATGTCAGCCACATATCTGTTTCTACACAAAGTTACTGCGATATGAAGGTGTTAACATTTACTTTAAAAAAATGCCCCGATGAGCAGCTGTCTGAATGGGCAATGCACCGCAACAGCCCTATCTCCAGTGTCCAATTCAGCAAACACATGATTCAAGCTGTCATTCATAAGTGCTGATGTAGCCGCGCTCACAGCCGAGCCTCCGAGTCCCCAGAGCTGGATATCACTGCTAACTGTCATCCAAGTACTTTGATTACTGGACTGGGAGAAGAATGATGACGGAGGCCACTCTAAGTCCTGGTTAGAGTCTGTGAGGCTGTCGAGGAAAGAGGATCAAGTCCAAGATCCCATTTACACCTCTAATGTTTATATAAGGTGTTCACGCCTCGGGAATGTGGACCTCTCCTGTTGCAAAAATCTTGTTAATTACTTGAGTGACACCCAGTAGAAAATGATTAGTGGCGTAGAATAAATGCAGGGTGTCTGCAGGTCCTTAAAAGGTTTTAAATTCAATGTTATAAATTTTGGCTTTGAAAGTCATTAAATAATCTTACTTACTATTTATTTTTTAAGTCCTCATTGCGACAAATATTGACTTAATTTCCTTTATCCTTTTTCCTTACTCACTCTTATAACCTTACATAAAACCTACCTCTGTATGGGACCACAAACATACAACATACTTTCATACTCACCTTTATAAGACAAAGACGATTTATCTGAAAGTCTGTCTTAGATTTGGTTTAAAACTATCTTGAAAAAATTAAAATTCATTATATGAAGTGTCTGATACCTTTAAACACCCTGTAAAGATGAAGAAAAACTGTTTTGAGAAACAAAAGTAAATTTCTGTCCTTATTTGACAAAATTACAGTTTTAATTGTAACCCATGTAAGTTTACAATATTAGTGAACGAGAGAACTTTTAAACCTTCTATTAAACCTTCATTTAACCTTACCTATTTACCCTTATTGTGTATGAAGAACTTAACTTTTTTTTAAATTAAATTCAGATTTTTTTTCTTAAAACTAATAACAAATCTAATAAATCAAAGGGTGCTTTATATACAATATAAAATAGAAGAAAATAAAACAAGACTGGACTATAATAATTGGGTCATTCTTCAATATGGTCCAATTTGGTTTGAAAACTCTTAGAAAATATATAGATATTGAGAAAAATGTGTCAATGCCATATTTCAAGTAATTTAACACTGACATTGTCATTTGACTTATCTTTCATTTATCGTTTGTGTGTCGCTTAAGATGTCAAATAAGTATAAAAAAATTATGTGGTTTTGTTTTTCTTATTTTTGTCAGGGACATAAAAATCCAAATAACCAAAGAGTTACTCATCAGCGGGGTTAAAGTGTTGCCTGAACAATATCCAGAGTGCAGTGCGGTTGGCACTGAAGCTCTGTGTACATGCTGTACTGTACATGCTGTACACTCTGTGCACGTCTACTGAAAGTCTGTCCTGTGACCTCTCTTCTTGTGTTCTGTCTGAAAGTTTAGCATGCTTTCCTTCCCTTTTGAAGGATTTTTCCTTTAAAAAATGGAAATTGATCCTGTGAGGGTAGAGGGTTTCACATGTTGAAGAGGTGTAATACTCCATAGGGTTAAAAAAAAAAATAATAAAAAAAAAAAGGGCTAGGAGCTAAAATTACTTGACTTCACTGAGTACTCACTGTTGCCTCACAGCATGAAGGACCGGAGTTCAAACCAGGCCAGCCAGGGCCTTATTATGTGAAGTTAGCATGTTCACCTCTGTCTGCGTGGGTTTCCTCCAGATACTTTGGCTTCCTCCTGCAGTCCAAAAACAAGCAGTTTGTATGAAATAGACAGCGGTGGAGAAAGTATTAAGAAAAGGAAGCAACACTAAAATATGAAAATATTCCATTATAAGTAAAGCCTTACATGGAAAATATCACAGTTTACTCATTTGCTATAGCTCAATTCTTGAATAAGATTTGTTTTTCTTTAACACAATAAGTTCATCTCTCTGAACAAATTCGTTATTCGTAACAGATTTGAATATGTCATTTATTCAAGCAAAATTGCATGTATTTTGGCACGTGCAAAAGAATAAGTGCAGTCTTTTACAGTTTATACAACAACAACCTGCACATGGCTTGCTGATCAAAATTGTTGAGTTAACTCTCAGGGAAATTTTAATACTCTTTCACAACATCTAAACATTCTGTCATTGTCTGTCTGTCTGTTTTAGCCATCACACACAAAATGATCCATCAAATTATTAAAATCATGTATTCCATAAATGTCTATACCATTAAATGTTTGTGATGTCTGCTTTATTGGCAAATTAAATGCCAAGTGACAGTAATAAGGAATCACAATTAACAAATTGGTCTATTTTTGGTCAACCTTTTTTTTTCGAGTAGATATATTTTTTTCTGTCCACTGTTTACGTGAAAGATCACAGGTCAGGTTTCTGTTACTGTAACAGAGTGTGGTAGGACCCATCGCAGCACAACAGAGCAGACGAGTAGTTGGTAATGACCTTTGTTTAATCTTTTGAGAGGCTGAATTGAGCAAGGTGAGTATAATATCAGGTTGCAGGTAAATAGAGACAGTTAACAGTTCTGGGGTAGAGCAGAGTTCATGGGTCGAGCAGAGCTTGTGGAGGGACTGGGGTGAACTAACATTCACACGTTCAGAGTTTGGGTGGGGAAATTGTGAACGTGGAGTGGACTAACAGGTGAATGTGACAGGTAAGTTGCAATGACACTTACAGCAGGCAGCTTGTGGGAAAGGTGGGGACTCTGTACAGGGGCAGGCAGGGCTTGTGGTCAAGCAGGAGGCAGAGTCTGCGTCAGGCAGGCAGGAGGCAGAGCAGACGAATCCAGTAGGAGCAGGCAGCGGGAAGGTCAGGCATGGAAGCGAAGACAATCTGGCGATGAGTGAGTGGAGTGAGGCTGCTTAAGTACAGGCCTGATTGGAGATGAAGAGCAGTTGGGATCACCAGGTGGAGGTGGAGAGCGAGGCGGAGTAAGTCGACAAAATCCCACAGCATCAGGAGAGAGGCAGAGCAGACTGTGTAAGTTAAATATAACACACTGCTACAAATACATTTACTGTAAATGTGCTTTTACAACAAAGTTGTACAGTATTGACTTTTTCCAATAAACACACTTGTTAAAATTGGAATCTGAAAAGCTCAGTGCGATACACAATAATTTTGGCATTCAGCTGGATAACTGACCGACTTGTATTGTACAGTAAGCAGTCAGTGACAACAACATAAGTAGAATGAAACAGATTTGTGTATAAGAAACATTTTCAGGGTTGACTTACTAACATGGTAAAACAATATGTCAATATTATGATCAAACAACTCTTAATTTTAGTGGCAGTGGCCAATTTACTAACACATTAACAATTAAGCATAAATAAGATGTTTTGGGAGAGCCACAACGTTTTGCAGACATGTGATAGAGCTGTAATGTCCCATGAAACAGTTAAAACAATTGAACTCACAGTTTACAAAATGATAAGAGCCTAAGTGTTTGAAAAATACTATTAGTAAAACAGTATTTTAAAGTATCAAAAGGGAAGGTTCTTACAATGCAGGAAAAGTGGACCCTGTTATTTAGCCTAATATATATTTTCTGATTATTATTTCTGATGCGTATCAGGCACAAACTCAAGATGAACCCACAAAGCAGACTCCCAACAGCATAAAAGTTCAGGGGTTTTTAATTGAGCACAGACTGGTACACAGGCAAAGGTATCCAAATCTGCAGGTAGAGGTATATAATAAAGGTAGATAATAAAGAGGGGCAAAGGTCTAAACACACTCTATGAATATTAAAGCGAAAACGCTGGCATTTTCACACTAAGGCAAAGAAGAACTGGACAGAACGAGGGGAAGACAATGAGACACAGGTGCAACACATGATAGGGCAGGCGATCACACAGGTGGGAAACTTTACAGGAAGTGGGTCTGAAAAGAGATGTGAAGCAATCAGAGGTAAACAGGTAACACTGTGGAAATATGGAAAACAACAGAACATATGTAGTGGGATGAGCTGTGACAATGCATTAATTGGTAAGCAACATTTTGCTGTTGTATTTTGTCAGTATAGAAATCTTATTTGTGGTAGGTAATTTAAGCCTTTAAAACCTGGATCGACATCAGTTTTCTTCCCTTTGACACCTGAGCAAACTGGTTTGGTTTGATTGCAATGACCACATGAGTCAAAAGGTTAAAAATTAACTGAAAATTGTTTTTTAAAAAGTTGTGACAATTATTACAAAATTATAAAAAGAATGACCAAAAAAACTATATCATAATTATGTTTAAAAAGATGTTACAGGAAAAAATACAAATACAATACAAATAAATAATAATAATATAATACATATTAAATATATTTCTATATTTTCTACACTTTTTATTGTGTCATTTTGTTTGTGTTAACTTTTATTTAATCTTAATGATGTATTATTTGTTGTTTTGCTTATTTTTGAGTAATTTTCTTATAACGTTGTACTAATTTATTTCTAATTTTGGGCCATGTGTTGTAAGTTGCTCATTGCCTATTCACCATGTTTTGGAAAGAAATCAAACCAATGCATTATATTTTAAAAAACTCATAGCATGTTTTCTTTAAAGTCTTATTCATATAGGTACTACCTATAATTGTGAAGTAAATGTAGTGCAGTAAAATGCACTTATCTTTTAGAAGTATACAGTAGTATGGAAATACTAATGAAAAGTACAAGTACCTGTAACTGAACCCCTGAAGTGCCTGTAGGTGTGAATGTGTTTGTCTCAACAGCCCTGTGACACATTGTGTACCCTGTGTCAACAGATGCATGATGGGATATCTTCACTGCCCTCCAGCTATGAGCTAATTAGGCAGACAACTCAAGGTAAATACTGGAAAATTATAATATTTGAATCTTTTTTCTAATTTGACATCTTGAGAGGAAGTGGAACAAATAGCTTTCAGTGAGATACTTACAGAACTCTTTAGAGAAAAAGCATGAAGAACTTTTCTCCCTCTGTGTCTAAGTTGCTGGGGGGAAAGACAAATTCAAAAATGTAAATGCACTACAGTGTATGCTTTTACATGAAGGGAGATCCTCCCCTCGAGGCCACATGAATGAGATTTTGAATAGCAGCAGAGTTTTCTAGGAACACGCTGGAATGTTCCATGTCCTTTTTGCACTTGAGATTAAACCAGCGCATGTCTGCGCATAAGGTTCCACTAATACCTTTAAGAACTGTTACTTTTTTGAGAGGTGATTCAGTGTTTTCACGGCTGCTGCCGGCTCGCTGCCATATTTAAGTTCAGACAGGAGATCATGCACAAAGGCGCAGAGGCCGACATGAGAAAAAAAAAAAGTGAGAAGAGATTATGGTCAGAGATGGTATGTAAAATATCTGAATTATTTTAAGTGCAAAATGTAATGTGCTTACAAATGATAGCAGGTGTGACTAACAGAATAATGCGTACCACGTGTGGCAGCAGTTTGTGAGTGTATTTTTGTGTGTTACACTATGAGATCATGGTAGTGACCTCATCCGATTGAGCCCACACAGCATCCTATCCCCAGCTTTGCTCTCTTGTAGTGGGTGGGGAGCAGGGTGCTATCTGTGGACATGTGAAGTGACAGGACCAGCTGGGGTATGAAATTCAGTAAGACAGGCAGTTGGTCTGAGAGACGCAGGCACAAGCTTCAATAGTGCTCAGTTACAGCAGCCTGCAACTCAACTCAAAAACTCAGCCAGGATTTACCTGCTGCCAAACATCAGGACTTCTGCGACCTGTGGATCTGATCATGTGGCTCATTCAAGAACCCTGGAGATCAATCGGCAGCTGTTATCTTTAGCAATCTTCCACTTGTTCAGCTATTCGCATGCTGACATCTTGTTATTGGTGATAGAATCAACAAAACTGTGAGGACGATGGGTGGGAGGCAATCTCGCGGTTTCTCCAACAAGGAGCTAAATGAGGTGAGTCAAAGGAGGAAGAGTTCTGGGAGAGACGAGCAGCCCAGCTTGTCCTCGGCTGCCGAGAGGATCCGCAGACATGCCACGGTGCACTTTGGCTACAGCACCCTCAGCCTGGCTATGCGGTCGCTTGATGAGACCCCCTCGGAGCTATGGGAGCTCCGAGAACTCCAGAAGCTAAACTTGTCCATGAACTCCCTGTGCTCTTTGCCCCCTGCCCTGGGCGCGCTGGACAATCTGGTAATCCTCAACTTGTGGGGCAACAACCTGTCGAGCCTCCCACCTGAGATCAGCCTCCTGAAGAAGTTGCGGGTGCTCTTTGCCTGTCGGAACCGCCTGAGCGAGGTCCCCGAGGAGCTGGGCTGCTGCACTCACTTGGAGGTGCTCAGTCTGGCCAACAACCAGATTACAGGCCTACCTAGCAGCTTGGCTGCCATGCACAATCTGACCAAACTCAACCTTAGCCACAACCGCATCGTTCACATCCCCACCTGCGTCTACAGCATGAAGGGCCTGGTCTTTCTCCATTTGGCTTGCAACCGTCTGGAGACCATTGCGGACCAGATCCAGGATTTGGTGAACCTGAAGATCCTCATCGTGGAGGGTAACAGCATTCACACACTGCCGAAGACGCTGTGCTTCCTGGAGTCTTTAGAACTCCTCAATGTTGACTTTAATGACCTGCAAAATGTGCCTGTGGAATTGTACCTACTAAGCAAACTTGGGAGGCTGGCGTGCCATCCGCTGGATAAAGGACTTCATATTATTCACAACCCCCTCCTTAAGCCTATCCAGGAGGTGCTACAAGGAGGACTCAGTGCCCTCTATAACTACCTCAAGCCCACGTGAGGGACTACCACTGTGTGTATGAGTGTGTGTGAGTGTGCGCACGTCTAAAAGAGTCGTAATGGGATATTGGCAAAAATCTGACCACCCCTGAGCCCTTATTGTTGCCACAAACTGCCTGATAGTATTAAGATGCTATCACCTAAAGTCTGGGTAAAGCAAAAATATATTTGCTAAATGAGTCTGTCACATTGCAGGAAAATGTATTATTAACCACCTAGGCAAATTTGAGTCAAAATAGCAGTGTTTTCTGCTCAGAGATGCAGGGGGTGTTTGCTGAAGGAGCTGAAACTATGTTACAATTACTACTAATGTTAGCATTATATTAGCCTATATAGTGCTGTTCCACTCACCCTCTGTGTGAGAGCAGTGAGTTCACTTTATTTTACAAGCCCTATAAATACCAAAAAGTTTTCATCCCAAGTCATCACATTTTTTTGCTTTGCAGTGGACCTCCTTGTCTACATATTACTCTCTAGGTATCCTCCTGCATCTCCTTTTTATGTTCCAGGATGCCTTTACAGAGATGTCAACACAAGCACATGGTGGGAGCATGCTGCAAAAGAAAAAAGGTGGCTTTTGGCGTCGGGAAGCACTGCAAAAGCAGTATTGACGACTTTGGAATGAGAGATGGCTGCAAATACATCAATGAATAAATCTGTTAAATGCCACAATCATATATACACAAGCAGAATATCTGTCACTAACATAACTTTCAGACATTTTAGCCCAAATTGGCTAAGTGGCTCACCAGCGGTTACTGCTCACTGCTTTGGGTGTGTGTTTGATGCTAATGTTAGCTGCTAACAATAGTCCGTCCCAGAGCAACAGCTTTCTTGTTCGTCTGCTCGGGTGTGTATTTTATCGTGCTATTGGTTAAGTTCTGTGTGGCAGCTTGCTCTTCGGCTCGGGTGTGTGCTTTGTGCAACTGATTTAGCTGCTAACATGAGTCTGTAGTTTCGCAACAGCTCATTCTTGATATTTATAGAGTGGGAGAGGAATTATGTTTAGGATGGCTCCATTGCATCATTGAGTATGCTTTTAGCCCTGCCCAAAAAATACTGGACACAGTAATGGTGAAAAACAGCTTAACAATCAAACTCCACAATTTAGTACTACACTATTCCCTGTTTCTTCATATGTTTTCAAAAAGTATTTTACAATATTTAATAATCTGTGTAGAAAGAATCACTTATTTTGCCCTACCCAGGCTTTAAGACAAATGACGATCACTTACAATTAATATTATTATTTCCTGATGAGTTTTTTATATTATGTAAAAGCTGGGTTAAAAATAAACAACCACCAAGTGCTGTGTCATGTCTAAACATTTGTTAATCCACAGCTCAGGGGTCAGGACGAGTCACTCAGCTCTCGCAAAAATTCACAGGTCTACATTTGGGGGCTGATTAACTGGCCAGCTGATCTTATTTGGCCTGTGGCAATGAGGGGAGTAAGTTCAGCTACATATCGGCAACCCCTTTGTTAAAATCAGGTCATGGGGGATCAGGTGTGTAAAGTCAGTGGAAAGAACGGTGGAGGGAGGCTTAAGATCTGCAAAATAATAAAACAAAACACAACAGGGACTTAAACTGTGATTAAATGTTGTTCCACTCCATCAGATCAGAGCGAGGCTGCTGGGTGGCAGCTCCTCTGGGGTTGTCGTGTGTTGTCACACAAACTATTTGAAGCGATGGGGGGAAAAAAACTTACATTGCATGATATGATTGAATATTGTTTCTCAAAAAATGTGGGCTACTGTGGAACAAATTATTCAGTTTAATTTAAATAATTTAGAGCAAACTATGGAGATAGATTTGCCTCAGTAGTATTTGTGAGAACAGATTGACACTGCATGTATTAAAACACCCTCCACAATTACAAAAAAAGATTTGTAAACTCAGAAAGTTATTTTGCAAATATAAAATGGATTTGCATAAACACAAACAAATAAATGTCTGAAAACATTTAATTTGTAAAAATAAACGAGAAGGTAATCAGATTGAGTTGCATTTGCACACACTTTTTGAGACCTTTTATATTTTTGCAAAATATTTTTGTGAGTTTACAAATCTAACAAGCAAAATAATTAATATAGTAATCATGTGTGATGGTGTCATAAAAAGCAAATACTGGCTGAAAAACTATGTGCCCGTCCAGCGAGGATGTATACGCAAACAAAATAAAAAGTTTTTAAGGATGTTCAAGTGTCATAGAAGAAATGTTTACAAAGTGACAGATCATGCACTAATATCCTTCATTACATATTCAACCAATCCAAGAACTAAAACATGATAGATTAATATTAATGTAACCTCCAGTGGAGTCATAGTGAAAAAATAAAATTGTATTGTTTAAGTTTACAAAATCACGTCATCCAAACTGCATTAAAAACCGACGAAAGTTGTAGGTTTTGTGTAACAAGTGTGAGTTTTGTGATGTAAGACACAACAGTGGAAAAACGTCCATTGGAATGCACATAAGTGTAAATAAATCTGTTTTTGAATTAACTTTCTGTACTGTAATATGTCCATATCTATATCAGATATTTTTGTTATTATTGTGATATTGGTAAATATGTGTAACATGCTTTAATCCAAAGCACGTCACACTTAACTCCTCCAAAATTAAGTTAGGAGAAAAATTAAGTTCGCCCTGTGGGACAGGGCGACATTAAGAATTTATTTTCATCTAGAAATTATACTGCAATACATTTTTAAATTTTAATTATATATATTATTTGTTTTAGCTCAAAACAAGGTGTCCCAACTTACCCAATCAACTCTCCCAATAGTCTAGAGGAGGCAAAATTTTCAGAAAAAACACTCTTGTATAGTCTACAGAAGTGCAGCTTTCATGTTTTGGTTGGGCTCTTAAAAACTAGATAGCTAGCAGACATCTATACCTGTTCAGGGATTACATTATTCTCATAACAGTTAAAGTAGTCTATGAGTAATGGAAGTCAATATTATGTCTATCCAAAAACATCTCATCAGTGCCCGCTCTCCCCTCTCCAGAGAGCTTAACTATACTATGCAAGATGTTTTTAAACACGCTCACTAGTGAAAGTAAAAGTAAAAGCCAACCACAGTTTCACTCTGGTTTGGCATTTTGCCTTGCTAAATTTGCGCTTTACTGGTGTTGTGTCTCTTGCATGCCTGTTGCTTTCAGTCTGGTACCTGCCCACGGTCTTTTTATAAAGCCCTGACCTCACCTGAGCACTGTGGGGGCACGCAGACATCAAGAAGAAAAATGAGAAGAAAATGAGAAAATTACAGGCAGAGGGGCAGAGTTTCTATAGATAAATACACCTCCACACACTTCTAGTAGGTCATATGTGGTGAATGAGAGGGATGAGTTTTGTTGTTTAGGAAAATCCTGCAAAGTGTATCTTTACGGTGCTTGTAGTCACATGACTTTATCTTAATTTGCAGCAATAGAGCAGCTTTACAGTGTGATGACGAGTCCAACTGGGTAAATGTATACATACATACACCTAATTTCTGGTGCCAGTTTGCGCCTGTAAATTAAACAGAGTTTGTGCCAACATGAGGTCTAGATCTTTGCACATTTAAGGTCATAAGCATTTTTTAAACCAGTCACAATAAAGACTGAAGGAACTGTAGAAAATACAGAAAAGTGACCTCTGTTGGTGTGCATCTGTTACTACTTTAAGTCAAAGTGAATGCTGGCCTATCCACTCACCCTCTGTCTCTCTTGCAGTGCTCACATGCGTACACACACACACACACACACACACACACACACACACACACACACACACACACACCGAGCATTCATGATAGATGAACCCTTCCTGAATAAGTCTTTGTCCTAGATAGTGATCATGGGACATGCTGTCAAATAAAGCTCCCATAAAGATATTGCATCAATGCGAGTCAGATGACCTGAATTCAGGTATCAGTGTCCTGTGGTGATGTTACTATTTTTGTGATAATACAACATCAAGTGAACATTATATATTGAGCAAAAATTTAAACACAATACTTTGGTTTTAACTCTCATTCTTCACAGGGTTAAGTTAAAGATCTAATACTTTTTTTTCATGCAATTTCATGAAATATGTTAAAATCTGTGTTAGTGAGCACTTCTCATTTTCCAAGATAATCCATCCATCTGACAGGCATGGCATATCAAGATGCTGATTAAACAGCATAATTACTATGGGGGAAGCACATTTTTTTTTTTTTTGGGCTTGATCACACAACACAATGACACAGATGTTGCAAATTTTAAGAACTGTTGCTCATGACATGAATGCTCATTTCACTACCATAAGACCTCTCCAATGTTTTATTTTTGTGAAATTAAATTGGCAATAAATCCAACCGGCCTCGCGACCACACAAGTTGGTTACAATGACAAACTGCCGTCAGGTCAAGACCCTGGTGAGGACAATAAGCATGCAGACGAACCTCCCTGAGAAGGTCTCTGCAGAAATTCTTTGATTGTGAAAAACAATTTTTGAAGAAAATTTGCTCACAAACACAGATTTTTTTTTGCGACCAAATTTGAAATAAATATATCTTTTGAGTGCACGTAATAAAACCTTAGATCTCTAACTTGAATCTGTGGAAAAATGGGAGCAAAAACAAAACTGCTAGGTTTAAATTTTTGTTCATTGTATAAAGACAGAAACATTTTCCATGAGTATCTAACGGACTGAAACTCTTTACCAAAGTATGTCTGGGATCCACATTTGAAATGTGAGCAGTGACCAGTGTACAGTCAAGTAAAACACAATTTAACCACTATGACAATTAATTAACATACATCTTTGAAGTCTGGCAATCCACCTTATTCCACTAAACTCACTCACAAGTGGTCAGCTGTACATCAGGGATCACCCATGACTGCAGTTAGCAGGCTTTGTAGGATTTGCTGATCCTATTTAATTGCTGTGTGCTCCAATAACTTTGCTTTATAATGAGACACTGTGCAAGATATAACAACTGGGTGAGCACAGACTGGCACCCGTGTTCTTCATTCAAAAGGTATTTTGCATTCATAAGCCCAAGGCTTAGAAAACAGTTAAGCATCACCAGCAGCCAGTGACTTCCCATAATGAAGGACAGCTAATCAATCTCGTATTGAGCTTTTGACAATCAAGGCACGGGATAATCACAATGGAATTAAATGTTAAAATCACTGTTGTTTGGCAGCCACATGAGGAGAGGCTTAATAAGACTTTGGAGTGCAGTGTAAGTTCTGTGATTTATTCAGTCACACTGAGACTCCACACATAGGGTGAGCTGATTGGCATTTATCGACAAACAGCATTATTCTGCCACTTATGTCAATTACTACAAAGTGTTATTTAGCTCATCGTTCTTATGTTTAACTGATTCAAAAGTGTTCCTGCGGGGAGAAATATGAGGTAGAATAGATTTACTGAAGGCCAACAGATTCTTTCTGGGCTGGTGGCGGCTCTCACAACAAAATGTCAATATCATCTGTTCAATAGCTCAGGATGTTGTTCAGATATCAGCAACAGCGCACCGAAATGGTCGACCACTGTTGTAACCTTAGAGGCATGAATATGAAATCTTTTGATCCTGGTCTGGTATCAATTTTTGAGCCATTTCCTCCCCTCCAATCAGTATAAATTCACAGCATTTCTGTGTGTTGCTCTGAGAGTGCGATGAAAGTAAGCTTGTTAAAGGTTACTGGGTAAAATAAAAAAAGGGGCAGGTGATACTGGCTTGTTTTTTCTTACTATCACCACAAATGGAGTCATAGCTTACATCCATTTCCAAACAAGTACTAATAATATGACATGATAATATGAGTTATGTAACTATTTAAGTACTTCATCAAATTAATGTAAATTATTAAATTTGATGACTTTTCTAATAAATCACTAAAACAGGGCAATAAAACTTAAAAGACCTAAAACATGCTCAAATTTATCACCACTGCTTTGCTGACCCACGTTGTCCAAAAAATGCCAAAAGACAACATTCCTGCATGGCAAAAAGATACAACTGTAACCTGTGTGACTTTTCCCTCTCTCTCTCTCTGCGTTGCATTCTGGGTTTGTAGAATAGAGTGGTGAAGTAATGACGTTTCATTCTGCAAAATAAAATACGTCCGCTTAAACCCATTTTTTGAACTTAAGGTTTTACTCGTCTTAAAAAAGGCAGTTACTATTTAGTGGCTAAATGGTACTACAGTATTTGTCAGACTTTAGACAGCATCACACCAGACAAAGAAACTCGTTAAACCCACTTGTAGATTTATCTGTTTATAATATTTTTCGATCATGTTTTAATGTGTTTTTACAGTGTTTGTGGCAGTGACATTAAAGTCGTGCAACCACGATGTAGTCTGTGTATAGCCAATAACAATAGCTTTTTGCTTCTGGCGATTTCATTTACACTTCTAAACACACAAAAGAGGTCTTTATCTGTAAAGATTATCATGCTGAACTAAACATATAAGTATCATAAACGTGTGTGCATCACAGAGCTTATTTTGGCGATAATCGACAATCCCACTCAAAAATCCCATAAGAAGAGGGAACCAGTGCAATGCCAACTTCCTGGTTGACCTACAAAAATGCATCATCCCATCACCACTCTATAAAGCGACAGGAAGTAGCACTGGGTCTCTGACTCTTTACTGTGATACACTAAATGAGCTGTGTGTGTACAGTGACGGCAGTTGAGCTCATACCGCCTCCAGCCATTGAAGAAGGGCTTTTTCAATTCTCATTTTATAAATGTCATGAATCATTTAAACAACCAGAAACCCAAATATTTATCATTTTCATGAAGAAAATCGAATTTCATAATTAACATGCGAAACTAATTCTCAAAAAAAGTTAACAAAACATTTCTTGACATTTAACAGCTAAAATAGCTTAACTTTTACAACAATATATAAAAACAACGACACCATTAATTATAAAAATATCTCCATACCTGTGGAACAATAGAAAGACATCAATGAGCTGCGTGTGTACGGTGATGGCAGCTGAGCTCGTACCTCCTAATAAGAAACAAAAGGGCAACATTAAAAAAAGCTAAAGCGAAACCGTTAGCCAGTAACTGAAGCTAACTTAGCATGCTAGCGTTAGCTTTCTCGTCGCGACACTAAACTCATTAAAACTTAAATTAACGAACACAAACCTCAACAGGACGCTCATGAGACGAATCGGGTTTTACACAAAACAAGTTACAGCAGTTTGGTCACGTTCAAATCATAAATATTAAACTTTATCATCATATTTTATCTGAGCTCGACTTAGTGATGACTCAGCTCCGGTCATTCTGGAACGGCTTTGACCGGAGCGCGCACGGACGTGCCTACGTCCTACGTCATTACACGCACACACGCAACTGATAGTACGCACCTCGATTGGTCAGAAGGCGGGAACTTCTTGCTACTGCGCCTGTAGACAGAACAAGATGGCAGTGGCCGCCGGCCGTATAAGGGACATTTTGGCCTTATTTTTGTGCGGCTGGGGTAAGTAAAGACAAATCGTCTATCGCTATAGACAGTCTTGTTGAAAAAAGGGGGGATAGCGGGTCAAAACAGGTGGTTAAAAGTAATGGATAATGTGAATGGTGGAAATTGTTAGCTAAAAGTGGTTAGCTTAAATGGTAGAAATAGGCCTAGCTAGCTAAAAGTGGATAAGTGGTCAAAATCGTTAGATAAAAGTAATGGTAACTGGTCAAAACAGATAGTTGAAAGTAATGGATAATTGGTGTTCGCAAAAGTGCAAAGCAAAAAATGGGCTAAATGATAACCAGTGAAATAGCTAGCAAGCAATAATAAATATTTGGTCACAACGGTTAGTTAAAGGTAATGAATACTGCATTTGGTGGAAATTGTTAGTTAAAATAATAGACAAGCGATGGAAAAAGTTAGCTACATGTAATGAATAATTGGTTGAAATAAATAGTTAAAAGTAGCAGACAACTGGTCAAAAGAGGTGGCTAAAAGTAATGGGAAGTTGGTTTAAATAGTAAGTTATAAGTAATGTAAATGGTGGAATTGTTAGCTAAAAGTTATCATTAATTGCTCAGATTTGTTAACTAAAAGTAATAACAAGCTTTAACTAGTAGGAAAATGTTTAAAATAAATAAAGGTTGTGGATAAAATGCAAATATCCAGCTTCTGGTCCTCCAAGTGGCAGTGGTACAAATGCAAACTTGACCAAACTGACTGAGATAAATGATATTAAGTAACTGCTGCAACAGTATGTAATAAGTCCAGTCTAAAATTAATACAAATGGACACATTTGCAAGACGACGAGTTGTGTGTGCTAATGACGGGGCACTTTAGGGCTTTGGGAGTAGGTTGGGAAACAATGGAGTAGGATATTATTATGATGTATTTGTTGAGCATGAGTTAGGACTGTGTTTATGGAGAACCAGTGAAACACAACACTCAATCACACACTCACAACCACACTCACCCTCTCTCTCTCTCTCTGCATTCGTGAGCACAAACAATGATGCTATCCATTCATTCCTCCATCCAATCAGAGGAGTTTACATTCTCATCAATTCCCATGACAGCTCTGCTCAGACTGGTATTCATGCATTCCTGGCAGCATAACTGATGCAGCCAAGACAATACCTAAAGACCACAAAAAGACATGTGGCGCTTCTATGAAATGCTTCAGCCATTGTTTAGTTCAAAACAACAACCGGAGCCATATATCCTTGACAACACGAGGTCATTTTGAGACTAAATGCAGAGCCATGTCAATCTGGCTGCATTTTAATTAGCCATGAAAACTGCTGGTACAAGTGAAATCGCCATGTGTGTTTATGCATGCAAAAACAATAAAGGAATGACATTGGTTGACTTTGTCATTAGTTGCTTCTCCATCTCTTTGTTTGATATCGCTGTGAGAGTATCCTGGGGTTGTTTGCACTTGCTGTCTCGGATAAGACTAATTTTGAGCAAACGTTTGCATTTATTAAAGTAAGGCGTCATTATTGATTCATCCTACCAGGAAAAAAAAGAATTTGTGTGATAATGCAGCCCTGTTTCGCCAGGTCGACTGATGAGGTCATCGTGAAGGTCAACCTGGTTTTCCCTTCAGTGGGATCAATGCATGAATTTGATCGGAAAGGATGCACAAGGTAAGCAGTGATTAAAAATCCAGCAGGCGAGTTTAAAGAAATATTAAATTAGATAATCAAATTGAGCATGAAAAAGGTTAATATTTCATATTTAGTGTTGTAATTCATAAACCACCTTCCAGTGGGGGATATATTTTGCAAAAACATAAAATAAATAAATAATAGGGGTAATCAATGAAACATATTGCTTCAATATGGTCTGGTAAAGGTTGACCACGCTGCGTTTACTCATTGTAACTTTAAGGTCCATTTAGCTGATGTTCTAATTTTTTCATCATGAGCAGGAACACCTTAAGGAAAGTTCTTAAAATTTTGACACAAACATTCACTTGGATGATGAACTGATTAGATTTTGGTGGTCATAGGTCAAAGGTCAGTGTGACCTCATCTGCTTTCTTCGTGTGAGCACAATATCTCAAGATCACCTTGAGGGAATTTTGTAATATTTGATTTGATTTGATTTTGATTTGATTTTGGTGGTTTGAGGTCAAAGTTACCATGACCTCACAAAACATATTTTAGGCTATAACTCAAAAATTCAAAAGCTAATCATGACAAAATTTCACACAAATATCCGATAAGATAAAATGATGAATTGACAACATTTTATATCCCAAAGGTCAAAGGTCAACTTCACTCTGACATCAAAATTTCTAGCCATTACATCAACATCATCACTCAGGAATAGAAGGGGAAACATTTGGTCAGATACTGAATTTGTTATACTCATCCTGAAACTGTGCTGATTGTGTAGATCTTCTGTGCTGCCAGTGAGGAAATGACATGTTTTCACAGACATGAATTTTAACTGTAATAGCAACCTGACTGGTTCACGGAGGCATACAACCGTGGGGTCGTAATTCTAGTTTCATCATATCACATGATCTTTGTCAGCATAAGAAGTTTGCACAGATACTATGGAAATGTGGATGTTTAATTTTTTTCTGAGCATTTTAAGAACTTCTAATCCATACGAAAGCTGAAGTTTCAGGTTAATGTTTTTATTTTGGAAACAGCCACAAGGTCCATTTAGTAGCCATTTGAGCTTCACATGATCCTGATTGGTAGATTATTTTCATTTATTTATTCATTTATTGACATCCATGTTGTATTTTCAAATGTATACATTTCTTTAAATAACCCATTCATATTAGTACTTGAATGATAACCAGAAAGAAGTAAAGCTTTCAGTCTTTCATCAGTCTCCCTGATAGATAAATAAGGCAGCCCAGAAGTTTCTGTACAGTTGTGTATCATAAATATGATGGCAGCAGTTCTGTTTGAGATCTTGGAGAACCGTCTTTAACAGCTCAGAAAAAAACATTAAAGATTTTTTCTTGTCTTTTTGTCTTTAATGTAATAGGACTGCTCAGAGCATGAAAGGAAGAGAGAGGGGGATGACCAGCAGCAAAGGGCCACATGCAGGAGTCATACCCACAGCAGTGAGGACACATGGGGCGTCCACTCTACCAGGTGAGCTATTTAGCACCGATTTATCATAATGATACTTTACTTTCCCTAACTTAATGAGAATTGCTTTTAAACATGATTTTGAACTGAAGATATGTTTCAGAAGTCTGCTACAGAGAATGATGGATTACTTTTGGTTTGGGTCTCTGCGGCTGTAAAACGTGGTGAAATTCAAAGAATATTAATATGATATATATCTGTGATAAGTGTTAACACATCTTTTTATACTCCTAAATCCCTAATAAGTCTGTTTGATTCTGTTTTATTGAAGTTTTTTAGCCTAACAATTAAGACATCTTACAGGGACTTCAACCATTTGGGTCTTACTTTTCTTAATTACTTTTTGGCAAACAAAGTATTCTTACACATATCCCCTATAACATATAAAACATAAAATATATTACTTTATTTGTTGTAACAGCAATGCTTTATGGTCGTTTCAGTATTTTGTCCTGTTCACAAATGTTATGCTGACTTTTTGATAAAGGGAAGGTGCGATTATGTCACTACTTTTTTACATAATGTGCTTTAAGAACATAAAACAAAATATTAATAAAAATATAGATTTTGCAATTATTATTAGTTTTACTCATGCAAAAGTGAGGAATATAGGAGCCCAAACAACAAAGAAGCAAAGGCAATGTTAAAAAGAAGGTTAAAGGTCAATATAATCATAAATAATAAATAATAATGATAATAGGACCTATATAGTGCCTTTCTAGGTACATGAAATGCAAAAAGAAAACAAATGCAAAATAGAGAATACAAAATAGTGGAAAACCCTTACATGAATATATATATTTTAATATAGCTGAAATGATTTCTCTTTGTTAATGTTAGATACTACTTGTAGATCATCTAAAGCTCTTCTATCATCTATCATAATACCTCTGACTTAATTATTAATTGCTGTCTTAAATAAATGATGGCTGATGGGGGTAACAGCCCACAGGTTCTGTCATGGCGAGGGTTAGCTGTACTCTATTACCTCAACCAACTTCAGCCTGCACAGCTGGTCCAAAAAAACGCCAAAACAGTCAGATGCAGGAGGAGGGGACACCGCCGCCTGTCCTCTCCACTCACAGGCTGGACTCACATGCGCCCTCTACCGGCCAGAGAGTGCGCACGCAGCCGCTGCTCTACTGGAGCTGCCGGACTACTCAATCCACGCGTAATTCCGGAATCAGGACTCACTCACACATTCCTCCTCCAAGTGTGGAGCAAGCCGGCAAGGAGCAGCCGTGTCGGCGACAGTGTCCTCTCACACCCCCGACAACACGCCAAGGGACGGTGGGCAGAGAGAGAACACTTTAGATTTAACAGTCCTAAAAGTCTAGGTAGGATTCAAGTTGCAATAAAGACAGAAGAGTTGCCAGTTAACCCCGCGGCCGGGGGGTTAACGCTACGACGGCGCTGTCGACATGGATAAAGTTATCAATTGCTTGTTTGCTGCATTAACCCTGCTGTTGTCCGCACGAGGGGAAGTTTTTAAAGGTAAGGAGGATTACCTGGAAATGTTTGCACGTACAGAGCATACGCGCTGTTTTGTGGCAGAGACGGAGTCAGGAGGACAGGCGCTTAAACTACACTATTTTGTTGTCTTGGAGTTGACGCGCAATTTTAAAGCTTTACCTGGCATTTGTGGTGTGAATTTGAGCACATGTGGCCGCGTTAAAGTAACGCACTTCATGCGAGGGTGCCATGAAATAAGACTGAAGCGTAAATTCTGCCCACATTTGTCCCATTTTGCCGCTGAAACACTGGCACTCATGAGTAGTTTGTTCTCACCTTCTGTGCCGCTGTGCGCAACGGGCAGGTGCGCTGCGGGCACCGGAGCAACTCATTTACAACCATTTACACGAAATTTAATGAGTTTACTGTTTGTGTCTAACTTTATCTTGATAAGTTGCTGTCTAATGTGATTAACCTCAAGGGATTCACTGACCGGAGAGGTGTCGCCGCGTGTGCGCTGTTATACGAAGAGGCGATAAGCCAAACGAGACCTACTGTCATTGTTTCACCGTGAACTTAGACTGAACTTAATTTATAATGTCCCAGTGACCATGTAGAGGGAGGTTATGGTGACTTTAAAGTGGAGTGCTCCGCCTAAAATACCTAATGTGAATTATAGTGTGCGGAGAGTTCAGTGTTTTTTAGTGTTTTTTAGTGCCAAAAAAAATTCAACTTATATGCATAAGATCAGATTCCAATTTTTAAACATTCCTTTGTTTCCTTTTGTTTTTGCATTTATAGTTCATATAATTATCTTTTCGTGGAGCTGTCTGTATGTGATCCACTTCCAAAAAGCTATTTTAATTAAAACTATCTGGTAAAAAGTAATTTTAAAAAAGTTACCTTTCGTGCACCCTGATTTCAAATGCATCAAAATGCTTTTGGATGCATTTGTAAAGTGTTAACTTTTTTTTAATTTTTGGAGTTTCACTTCAAATTTGATCGATTTGTTGCTTCACAGTTTGATAGTTGATGCAGACTTTGCCCATATAGATAAAAAGCACTCTTACTCAAATTAATAATATTCATGCAAGAGCAACTTCATTTGCAGTGAGTCTATTCAAAGCTTTGTGAAGAAAGGAAAAAGTTCAGGGATTAGTACCAGATAGTGATTTAACTTATTAGAATTACTGTAATAATGGAGCAGACTTTCACAGTCAGTGTAATGGCTGCAAATTGCCCAAAGGGACTTAAAATTCAGAATAATTTAGCCCCTAAAGGGGTAATTTCTGTTGTCTGCACAGTGACATTAAGAGGCACATTAGCCTATATTCATGCAAATCAATATATAGACAATGCTTGTTCAGTCTGAGGGTGATCCGTGCTGCCAGTGTGATTAGAGTTGCATTTAAAAAGCTGGTAAAATTTGGCCCATATCTGTGCTTGATTTGATGTTCTGGTTAGACTATGAGGGAGCGGTGTGTGAGGTTACTGTGTGATGTGTGTGTGGCTTCAGCCGGATGCCGTGGGATTCAGCAGACAGCTGATGCATTTTTCAGAGAGCCTGTTGGGGGCAGCATGGTACACACATAATATGATACCCAGATGATGAAGTCAAGCTGCTTCTCAGTGGAGGACCACGAGTCAGATCAGAATTCAGATGCACTTTTGGAAACTATTGGTGCCAAGCTTGATCACAACTCTGATTCAACAAAAATAACTAGGCTGCTAAATAAATGACATTTGGGAATTTATTTATGAGTCCCCATTTCTTTTTACAGAGAAGAACTGCATATTCAGAAGATGTTTAAAAGGTTTTTCTGATAAAAACAGAGTTTTTATCAAGCTGTGTGAACACCAGGGGTCAATTTTAGTGACTGAGAACTCCCCTACCCGCAAAGTATTCCCAGTCCATTTTTGTGTGAGGTTCATCAGTCTTGCCCGCTGGCAGCCTCAGGACTGCGAGATTTATTGGAGTGGGCTGCACTGTAGGGCTCCCAGCGGTGCCGAAACCATCGATAAATGTGCTCCTAATTGCATGAGTGTGTGTGTGTAAATATGTAAACCAGGAGGAAATCAATTGGATGTGTGTTGCTCTCTTCTGGCTAGGTGACGGATTAGCCACACACGGATGGAGAGGTAGAGGCTAAATGTGAGCCCGTGCATGCGGCTCGAGACATTTGTTATGGAGAGTATGTGATAACAGCTCCTGTGATAATTAGATCACGGAGGTAACCAGAGTCCGGTCGACTTCAGTGCACAGAATGAGCAGTGCCTTGTGGCTGTGCAGCCTCAAGTCGATCACAGTCCTTTGGAGGTCTTTTAATTTAAACATAAGAAACTCCATAATTAGGATCACGCTGTATCAGTTTCATCTCTCTGTGAAGTTGTTTATGCACCTGCGTATCTGCTCTCAGTGGCATGGTAGAGATGAACTGCTCTTTTTTTCTTCCCCTCCGTGTTGCATCCACAATGCCCACTGGATGCTCTGAGAGAAAGAAGAAAAAACAACACTATAAATCACTTGTTGTGTATGCCCAGTGCTTCTTTTTTCTACATTATGAGGACAGCTTTTTTTCTCTCCAGAAGGTCTGGCCTTTGATATCTATACTCTGTCTTTTGACCGAGCACATTAAATTCCAGGGAGCTGTGCGCTTTGTTATGTTTACCACCTTTTCCAGCAGCCATAAAACCTGCCTTGTTTTCTGATAGGGGTGAGCTGTGTGTTGAGAATAATGCCCATGCTTGGAGTGTAGAGAGCTGTAGTTTGTCATTGCGGAGTGACTGCTGCTGATAGCGTCCTGGTTGACCGATCCTGATTGCCATCCAAGCTGTGACTAAGGAGTAAAACAACACATTGGCTGCTTGGAAAGATAAACAGCACTTCATTTGAAGTCTGGCAATAATTTAGATAGTTTTTCACTCATGAAATGTTTCTTCCCCCCCTCCCCTCTTTTTTTCTTCTCCCAGCTGACTCAGATTTAATAGAGACTTTTCCGAAAGGTGTCCTGAAGGGTGGCAGTTTCCTTTGTGTGAGCCAGTGGAGAATGAAATTAAATATGCATGTGATTTTTCTTTTTTTTTCTTTTTTTTTCTCGATGGCTTCAACCAAATGTTGGAGGAGAGAGAAAAAAAAGCACCATGGTGATTGATGATAGTACAAAGCAGAAAGTGAGGTGTCTACATTCTTCTGTAACTTTGCTTTTCAGACACTTTTATTATGATGATAATGAAGGCGGTGGAAACACATGGATTTACTGAAGCTGTTCAAACACTACGGGTACATGTGTGAGTTCCTTGGAAAGGGTCTGCTGAGTTTGTCAGCAGGGCTGTCTTAAGACTGATCATAGCTGGTAGACATGGAGGAGGTGTGTCACTTTAAAAACTTAACTTTAAGAACTTGCAAATATTAAGTGCTGCTGTATAGACTCAGACCGTTCGTTTGAAGTGACTAGACTGACAGGAGTATTATCCATTTTTCACGAGTGGAGATGTCTAACATTTTTCTTTCTGTGTGTGAAAAATGAAATTACTGCAGTGTGAACGTGGGTTGGTAAAAGACTTAAGTAACATTTTACAGCTGTGGCCTGCCAGTATCTGTACATGTTAGTTTATAACCCAGGGTGTAGGTTTTTCGGGGGGGGGCATATACGAAAAAGGGGGTCAGGGGTCCTCCACCAGGAAGTTTTGAGCATCAAACACTTAATTTTTACATTCTGGTGAATTATGCATCAGTTTGTGCCCTTTCTGTATTAATATATGGTATAAACTAGAGCCCGACCGATACCATATTCTGTTAGGACCGATACCGATATAAGGAAGTAATAAATCCTGATATTGATTTAGCAGCCAAATATTCTATTCATCTTTATTCATATTTCCATCTATCTATATATCTTTACAATTTAGGTGTCCCTGAAATATTGTTACCAAACACTTGTGGCTATAGATATGTAATGGAAGTAGGATATTTTACAGTTTAACAATAAACTTTATTTTAAAACAATGATATCAGTGAAATAAAATGGTAAACTTGCTTGGCAATTTAATAGTTATAAATTTCTCACAGCATCTTTTTCTGTATTATGTTTTGTAAGAAAATAAATAAATAAATAAAAGAAAAAATTCATATACGTGCATATCAGAGAACATTCATGCCTATACAAATATAGCTGTGTGAGGCCAGTATTGGCAAATAAAATCGTCTGACCGATGTATAAGTTAGGGTGTTAGGGTTAAGGGTTGGAGAGGGGTCAAATGCAAATAAATATTGATGGTTTTCCACCCACATAACTTATACAAATAACAAACAACACTGCGATAAAGGAATTTTACACCCAATAACCAAGGATGTACATTTAATTTCGTAGTTATGGGGAACACGTGAAACGGGGTTTTAGAGCATCGACCAGGAAATTTTGAGCATCAAACACTTAGTTTTTTGAATTCTAGTAAATTTTTCATCCACCAATTTGTGCCCTTAAAATTTCATCTATTGTAAAAATGTCTTAAAATGTTCATGTCCACACTTTGAGGGTGCCCCCTGTGTATTCTACACCAATGGCAATAACAAACAGCATTGCAGTGCATAAAGGAAAATTCTACATCCAATAAGCGATGGCGTAGGCTTAACAGAAGGGTTTTAGAGGCCCTCGCCAGGAAGTTTTGAGTGTCAAACACTTAATTTTCTGTGTTTAGGTGTATTTTTATGCACCAGTTTGTGCTCTTTCTGTATTAATTTATAGTGTAAATGTCTTTATTCCATTACAAAAGGAATCATCACTACTTTTTTTTTAAGTTATTTTTTTGGGCTTTTATTGCCTTTGATTGACAGGACAGTGTGAGTGTGAAAGGGGTAGAGAGAGAGGGGGAGACATGCAGCAAAGGGCTGACGCCGGACTCGAACCTGCGGCCTCTGCGGCGAGGACACAGCCTCTGCACATGGGGCGCGGCTCTACCCACTGAGCCACCAGGCGCCCCGGAATCATTACTACTTTTTATAAACACTAAAACAAATACATGTCAGTGATGTATGTTGCATTCATCTGTTTTTTAGATGGTGTTTAACATTTCTTTTATGCAAAACACCAAGATATTTCCAGACCAAAATTAAAATCTTTAAAAAATTGCAATCTGAAGCATCAACAGCCAATGTTATAACCAGTTCAAAATCAAAATTCAAGAACATTTTTCCTTGAGAAATCCATCATAAAAAAAGGAAGACATATCGTATTTTCCTATCCTCATTAGACTTTTTTAAGATCAGAATAACAAAACATGTTGCCTTCTGAGCGAAGGGCACACAGCTTGACGCATTATTCAGCTTTGTTTCGATGGGAAAAGTCGACATCTGTTCTCTGGAAGTTGCCACGAGGCATTCTTGGAAATATGGTAACGGAAGTAACAGATAAGGGAGGTTGAGAAAAAGTCGACACGCCTAAAAAAAAAAAAAAAAAAAAAGTAAACAATGCTTTATCACAAAATGACTCCAAAACACTGTTAACATCACAGATTGATGATGCAGAGCAGCGTGAGAGGAGCAGAGGGTGGACTTTTCCATTAATTTAGGCAGCAGCAGGTAACATAACTACTGCAGAGATTGAATCAGGCAAGAATCTGTCCTCTTCAAACTTCAGTCGACACAGTTTGTGACACTGTAAACGGGACAATGGGTGGTCAGTTAAGTGTCTGGGTTTCACAACTCTATTCACATGAGTGTGTTTTCAAGACAATCTGCATGATTTCATGCGAAATTATGTTTGAGGTAATGTCCTGTTCTCATTTTCTTCACATCAAGGCTTTTTCACTTTATAAATAGCATTTTACTTTTGTAAAAACAAACTAAAAATTGATCAAATTCGTTTTATTGGTTGGCTTAAGAAGGAAAGTGCACAGTGACTCCATTTTCTTGATTCTGCACTCAAGCATATGGGATTTAAAATGACTATGAGGTCAAAGTCCTGACTCTCAGCTTTAATTGGAAAGAGATTAAATCGTCATCAGATGAACAGTGCACAAAGTGTTGCTCTTTTAATATGTAGACTCCAATTTTAAAGCTATTTGCAAGGTAGCTAATTAGCTGCTCAGCTGCAGCACATTAAACTAATTAAAATTTACCTGAAAATATCACCTTGGTGCAGTTAGATGCTGATGTGGGCCTTACTTCTTAAGACCACTAACTACAAACTGTGTGCCTGTGACGGTGCATGTTTGTTTACTTTGCTGTCAAATGCAGATGCAGAAACACCCCCACTGTCAGCTTACAAAAAAAGAGCAATTAAGATATTTTCACCAAAAACCTTTTGTTTCCTTTTATAAATAGCGGCTCTTGTGATATTTGGCTATTAAGGATAGCCATGATTTTTAAAAATGAAATATTGAAACATACACATGATGATACTGTGTAAATAATCCAGTGCCTCTTAAACAATTTCTGTTTCTTTATGCTCTCACAATGCTATGTGGTTGCCTTTTCACTATCCATTAAGTCTGTTTTCTGTTTTTGTACATGTTCGTGTCATTATAGTTAGAGGCTATCTCCATTTCCCTACAATCACGTTATTATATACGTTATATACACGTTATATATTTGTTCAAAAAAAAAAGAGAAAAAACGTACAGTAAACAAAGTTAAAGATGAATTTCACTGATAGCATTATTTACCCCCAAAATTTTCTGTAGATAATAATAATATTGTTATCATGAACTCTTTTTGCCACAGAATCTGATACCGTGCCAGTCCCTTTTTTTATAATGATATAGAACTATTAACAATAAATTTTAAAAAACTGGCATTAACATGTTTAAAACAAAACCTTATTTTTCTCATAGACTGCCTGAATATATCTGTATTCACCCTCTGCGTTAGTGTTTGTGTCAGTAAGCCCCCCCTCCTAAAACAGCCTAGTCTACTCTGATTGGTCAGTGTTTAGGGGTCATGAACATCTGCGCTCGTGGCATCTTTGCATCATAAATTTAGATGGTGGTGACATCACAACTTCATGGACACCCTAACGGCTCATTTAATAGCACAGTTTCTGAACATGAATTGTGTGCATTTTTTATTGAGCATGTTGATACTTTCACAGTATTAATATATCACTGAAAGCTACTTTATGATTTAAAAAATAATACAGAAATTTGACTTTTGCGATATGGGACCTTTAATGTGACTCTTCTCCTTGGCCTCCCGAAAAGTGCTTGAAGAAAGTCTTATGTCGAATCATTTCCAAGCAATGATCCTGTGGCATCGGCTGACACTCAGGCCTGCAGCGAGTGAACCACATGGTAATTTAGAGTCAGATGACTGACCTGGCCGGTAAAAAGCATTCCTCTGCTGACCACAAAAGGCTCTTTGGGGGTTTTTACTGTATGTCTAAGATCATTGTCCAGCTGTAATGTCCTAAAATTGGGGGGCTTTGTTTAAAATTGTTGTGATTCCAAAAATGAATGTGAAATTAAGGCTCAATTAAAGGTGTAAAGCTTAAATTAAAGCTGAAAGCACTTTCAAATGAGACAATAACTCTGAGGTTTGGAGCCGATATGACTACAAACATGTGACTGTCCAAGTACTCACAGACTGCACTATAAGCATGGAAATTGGTTAAGTGCCGACCGATCGTAGGCACTTTCGAGCAAATGAAAGTGAGTCAAATCTTCGAAGCCCACCAATATGGTTCATCATCCTCATATCCCTGGAGTGCCACTCCACGTTCAATCATTAGCTGTTGATTTGCAAGTGATTTTATTTACATTCTTGAGAGGCAGTAATAGTTTGAAGTTGGTTCTCGAGGCGACTATGTTATCTTGGAGCTCGGCAGCGGAATGATAATTGGCCTTGAGATGTGACTGTGTGAAGGATGCTGGACAAACAGAGATGCTCTAATTATACACAGCTCCTTCTTCAAATGAAGAGGATAAAAGCTAATGAATCGCACACAGGCCAGCGCAGGGGCTGCCTAATGAAGAGAGAGTGAGAGACAGAGAGGGGAGTGTTTGTAAGGGAGAGGAAGTGTTTGTGTGTGTAAGGCATGCTCCAACAATTCTGTGATCTCATCACCATGTCTAAAAACAAAACAACAAAAAAAAAACCCTCTCAGTAGAAAAACAACAACTTACTATGCGGCGAATCATGTTTACCGGAGTCTGCATTCGTTGTAGGTGGCTCAGAGAGTCCAGGCACGCATTGAAATTTCACTAATTAATGCTCCAAGGGTCTCAATTGTTATTAATGGTGACGAGAAGGAGGAGGGAGAGAGGGAGAGAGGGAGGAGTAGGAGAAGCAGTTTAAATCAGGACATTACAGAGTGTCTGCTCAGTTGATTGTTTGGCCTCGTATCTGAGGGTGGGGTCACTTTTATTCCAAAATTAAGAAAAGAAAGATCTTTTATTTGATAAAAGTTCCCTCCTGCTATCTTTAAAATGAAATCTGTATTGGTGACCAATGACTTGCAGTTGCACCGACGGTTTCACGCTCAGATTGAATTGACCCGGACCCCGGCACATTCCTCACTTATCTTCAAAACCTGCTGTTCAATCAGCTGGTTTCTTTTCAGCATTGTCGCCTATAACCTACGGGTTATTATGTGGACTGAAATTGATTCTGATAGAGCACCCTTTGATATTTGCTTCAGGTGCACGCATATAGCCTTGACCCGAAGCTTTAATTTCAAGTCTGTCAAATAAAACTCCCCATCGCCGCTCTTGACGCCTGAGCTGAAAAGGTGCAAAGTTTCTCCTGTAATTTCATGAATAACTCAAGTTGCCTCCTTCACGGGACAAGTGCACTCGCTAACTTGGAGGAGACTCTGTTTTATGCCAAAAAGCTGTCTGCGTAGGCTGCCGCTGCTCACACAACTGGTCGTGTAGGTGGTTGCAGTGAGAGGAGGGGAGTGGGGAGGGGGTGCTACTGCTGTTTCACCTTGTCTCCTGTTATTTATTAGGCTTCTGTCAAGGCTCAGGCAGTAGGCAGGTGTACACCCCCCTCATCCTCCTCCTCTTTCTCTTCCCATCCGGGCCTTATGAGTATAACCAGGGGCAAAATTCTCCATTACTGTCAGTCTGAATCTGCTGCCGTCACATTAGCGCACGTCATGCAGTCATTAATGCATTAGGCCTTGTTTGAGTGCCAGTTATTTGCATTGGCTTTTACACTGTCTATTTGCCCTTGCGCTAAAAGCTGCCTTGGATGAACCTATTGACCATTTAACTGTTCAATAATGAACCGATCCCCGAGGATGAATTAGGCCTCAGTGGTCCCGTTGAATAATGATTATTAGGACGTGAAAACAACATTTTCACTGCCTTTTTCTGTCACAAAGTTTTATTTACTCACTGTATGTCTTAGCTGTATCCCTGTGGCATATGATCTCCCCGCTAACAGTCGCTATTATCCACCCTCGTCCTCCACTTCTTCCTCCCAAAGCAGAATGTACCTGATTATATTCGTATCGGTCACACTCCGGCGCCTATTTGGAGGCTGTTATCTGTTTGCGGTGGAGACTCCTCGGGGAAGCATGCAGCCGATAAGAGACTGTTGTTCTGTAAACAGCCCTCTGACCTCCTCAGGCTGGGTTTGGCTCCTTTTCAAATGGTTTGCTTTTGTATCGGCCCCCTAAGCTCAAACCTCTGCGTGACTGATTCCCCCAGGGGGAGGTTTAATGGCATTACTGTACGCTCTGCGCCGCGCAGGGTGGTCACTCTGGAGCTGTCAGAGCCAGAGGGGGGTGTCTGTGCCTTCACAAGCAGAGGGAGAGGCGGAGAAGGAGACAGTGGGGACTTAGTTGCAGAAAAGATGTCGCTTGCTGAACATTTGGAAAATAAGGGCAATAATGGCCCCCTTTATGCCCCTAAACTGAAGGTAGTTTGTGGGATTGGAATTATCTGGTCTTTTCCTTAAATGTCAATCACAATTTTAGTTTTTTATGGGATAATTCAGATTTTTTTTAAGTGGGGTTGTATGGGGTACTAATCCATAGTCTTTAAGTACGTTCAATTGAGGTACATTTACAGCTTGATTAGGCCGTTTAACTGGACTACTGTCCTTTCTCAGTATATAAGCACCAGGGGAGAATCGATTTATTGACAGAAGTATGTCCGACTCCACCACAGTAGTTGATGACATGCCACCGTTCATCTGTTAGCAAGTGGCAAACTAAACTAATTTTTTGTTGCTGTACATTTGGTATTTACTTTACGCGTCACCTGGTACCTTTGTCTTGTTTTGTTTTCTTCCCTTCTTCTTTTGTTTTTCCTGGCTTCCTTCTATGAATTTATACTGTTCGACTTCCGGGTCAAAGTCCGGATGGGGACTATGGAGCATGCGCAGATCGGTACCTAGGCCAGTTAGGGTCCAAATGAGGCGTATACATAAAAGAGTAAATTGACCCCCAGCTGCATTATCTTGGTATGTTTGTCCGTGTTAGTATGATTTCAGTTGGACTAACACGTTCACATGTATTTTAAAAGTCCATCTTTAGTCTGACTAAAACAATTTTTCGACTTTTTCTAACATCATGTAAACATACTGAGTATATTACATACAGTAAATGTCATTGGGCAAGCCCCCGGTATGGAGAAATGGGCTTGAGTCCAACATGGAAGCTAAGCAATGTCCTGCTGTGAATGGGGCTCCGCACCAAAACATAATTGAGTGACCTTAAAAGAAGTAACACCTCAAAATAATTCATATTAGTTTAAGTGTAAACTAAAAAGTATTTTTCTAACAGCTTCACTTCCCCATCTATGCTCTTGTCAAGGCCACCAGACTCCATTGACAAAAACAGTAGTTTCAGCTCACTGACCACAGGAGATGCTGGTCTACCGCTGCTTCTATAAATTAGTTAGTTTGTGTGACTGTGTGACTTTGGTATATGAAAAAGTTAGTTTAGATTCACCAAAGTCACACAGTAACACAAAATAACTAATTGATCGAGGTAGTGGTAGACCAGCAGCTGTTCAGCAATCTTAAATGAATGATTTTCTCAATGGGGTCTGGCTTTAAGGAGAGCGCTAAAACGTTATATTGCATATATTTGAAATGATAATAATCTTTTAGGTGGCTAAAATATATTTTGTTGCTGACCTATCCGCAACAGTAGATTTGCAGACTCCAGCTTGCTTCTCCAAACAAGAGGTGTGCTGACCACTTTATACGATATGTAATATAAACTATATGTAGCCCATACAACCCCACTTAAAGAAATCCAAACTATCCCTTTAACAATGTTGCAAACCTCTTATTACAACATAAATAAGACTCTCTTGCATGTCCCTGTGAGTGTAATCTGTTAACTCACTGAAATTTGATACGACACCTTAGCTCCTGTGTGGACAACTTGGCTAACTGCTGGGCCATCCACTATCAAAGACGATCAGTCAGCTCAGCCGATGTCGGCTCAGTTTTTAACACGCTCCTTGTTTAATTTGCAAGCGTGCCTGAGCAAACAATGCATTGAAAATCAGTAGCCATGGGCTGTACCACAGTGATCTGTTGTACTAAATCATTTTGGTGTTAAACACTGCTTCATCCGAACAACTGTTGAGATGCACAGCTGCAGGCCCCGTGTTAAAGACAGAGCAAACACAAAACAATAACTGGAAAGATGATGCTTGGCTTGAAGCTTGACTCCCACCCTGTAATCAGGGTTTGTCACGCTAAAGAAATTACAGGGCACAGGAGTCATTAGAAGTGTGGGTGTAGCTCCGCATTGCAAACGGAAACAAAGTTGAAAACACATGTTTTTGGAATAATGCACATCTGAATAAACAAACGGGTGAAAATCTGACAAGTTGATTGTAATGATAGTACGCTGCTGGCTGGGAGGACGAATTCAGTTGGATTTGAAGTCTTAGAGACTTATTGGTATCAGGGCAAGAGGAGTAATTAATGTGGAAAGCCTCTAGCATCAGTTGGTTTTCAGCAACGTTATCATCAGTCTAACTGCCTCAGTGTCGCATACTGTGTCATGACAAATTGCACTACACTTAAATGAATTACAACAGAATTAACTTTTTTCAATATTTCTTAGAGTGAAATCTTACTTTGTTTGATTTTAATTTTTAAAAGCAGTCTGTCCAGTTGTCTTTCCGCACTTTATAGCCTCAAGAACTGCAACTAAAATGCTCTGCACAAAATGTGAATATTTTTTCTGTAATGTGAATATCATTACCCGCCGCTGAGGCGATGGTTCGACTAAAATGCAAACATGTCTTTTCCCTGTCCTACTAAGTCTTTGAGCAAGTCCCAAGGCTAACTGAGAATTTCCCTATTGCCATTCCCAGATCTCTAAATGGGGCATTATTCATAATAGGATCCCAGCTGAGGAAAGGCAGTAGAGACATTTATAAAGAGAGGCAGGAACAAGAAAAAAATCTCTTAGTAACTGGATTTCTACACAAAAGCATGTACGTATAGATTTTTTTCAGTTTTCTTCTTCTGTCAGGAAATAGGTTTGTTTCACCAAATTTAAATATCTCCCTATTTTGTTCGATTGCCATCGTTTTGACTGCTGCACTCCTAAATCTGCCATTCTTTTCCTACAAATTATGTTAATTTAGGGTTTCACACAATTTTTTTGCGGAAGCCTGCCAGAATCAAAATGTGCTGCCACTTATTGATTTTATATTTTTTGGGCTGGATCGTCATTAAGAGTGCTATTAGAGTACTGGTCATATCTTCATTCGACCCGACAAACTAAATGCTTAGATTAAGTAGGCTAACATTTACTAGCTCTCAGTTAGCATTATGATACTAAAACAAAATAAAAAGACAAAATGTAAGACAAACAAGGTGGGCTATAACTTCAAAACCTGGCATATTGAGAGATGAAGACATAAGTCAGAGTTTTAAAAAAAAAACATTTCAGTCAGTGCACCTGAAATAACGTGATAATTAGCTGCTTTTTTAGCATGCAGGTCGCAGTATTAGTCATAATAGCTAGGAAAAAAACACTAAGATTATGTTAAAATGTATATATTTACACATGCACAATTCATTGTGGGGTACACACTCATTGGTTTTAACATAACAATCACTTGATTTTTTTATTTTAACACAGTCTTGTTATTGTAATGGTTATATTTGTAAACTGTAAGCAATTATTGTTTAACATACACTGAATAAATTGAAAAAGATAGATAGATAATACTCTATTAATTGTTTAAATTTATTGTACAACATAAAGCTATGCTTAATGAAACAAAAAGCGAGTAAATTTGGAAAATCGAATGCATATTTAACATGTTCCTGACTTCTTCAAATCAAATAGTTATTGTGAACAAACATTATGAATCTAAAATGGTTTGAGTAATCAGCACACAGATGTAAGCTGAATATATTAAAAAACTGGTTGTTATTCAAATAGTCACAGAGTAACTGAGAAAAATGCAAAACATGTTGCAACTGACCCCAGTCTCCCCTAATCACTGGCTACATCAAAAGAAACTGAAACAAAGCAGGACAAAAAAGGAGCCTTTAACTACTGAACCTCTAACCATGACTCTGTAACTGTAACCAAGTGTAGCATTCATTTGGCCAGCAATAAAGTATAATATAATATAGATATATTTTTCTCCTTTACCTTCACATTGGTAATTAGCAGAGCTATTGTCATTGTTTTGAAAGTCACTTTCCCACTGCATACACAAAGAGGTTGTCAAGTAGCTTTTAATATCTGATTTCAACAGCAGACACAAAGCCATTTCAATGGATCCTTTTTTTTTTTTTTAGAGTGTGAGATCTTGAAGTTGCGTGTCGGTTTTTCTCATTCTCTGCTCATTCTCTGTACATTAAAACAAGTTGACCTTTTAACAGCAATTAAAAAATCAATATGTCCCACATTTCTCATTCATTTTGTCACTTAGGTGTATATTATTAATTTCATATATTGCTTGTCCTTTGACAGCAGGTGCTGTTTTCTGACTATGAATTACTCTATTCTGCTTCACATTTCTTGAAGCCAAAATGAATCCTTTGAGTGCCAGATCTTCATCCTGCTCATGTTCAATGTCAGACTCAGGACTTTAGTTAAATCATTTATAAATAACATTATTTGGTTTATTATTGTAGGGCTTTCCTTAACTTGACATGAGATCATTGGACTGAATGTTGCTGCATGTTCTTTTAAGCAAACTGTAGGGAAAACTTTACCGAACATATAAACGTGGTTAGAATTAAGTGTTGATATCAGTGAATTTTTGATATGACACCCCTGCCTTCCTTGGACAGGCCAGTGTTGCTCCACACACAGCCTTATTTAGGTGCTGGGAAGTTGCAGCAGCATCAAACAGTGCAGATTCAGGATTGCAGTGGCCCAGTGAGGCAGAGAGGCACACGGGCTGGGTTCAGATGATGAATAATTCACTCACATGAGCCCAGACTTCTCGCCGTGAGACTAATATTCAACAGCACCTGTGTGTCTGAAAATCTCTCCCCTTCAACCCACCAGGTTACTTTCCCCGGGGAGAACCTCACCCTGGCATCACCCCAGCTGTGCTTTCTCCAAACTGTCAGGATATCAGTGCCGTGGCTGGAATGCTGTGCTGGGATGACAGAAATGTACAGAGGAAACAGATCAGTGTACAGTCAGCTGCTGTGTGACTGGACTCAGAAATACTAAGCAAAGTGTGAACGTAATTAGGGCTGGATTTCGAATGGCAATACTTTTTTAGACACTGGCAGAAGTATTTTTATGGCACAGAGCTTTGAAAACAATCAGGTGCTGAGCTGGCATCCAGTTTGTTTTCAAATCATGTTGCTTATGCTGTGATTATGTACTCTGTGATTTAAATCAACATTTCGCCAAATGAGAAGACTCTCACCGCAGCTTCCATATAGTAGCTGTTTGTAGAGCTGCACTGATTAATCGATTAGTTGTCAACTAGTGATCGCCAACTTTAACCCTTAGGGCCTGCTTTAATATTACACAAACTTGTATCACTCTGCACGCAAAATGTGCTTTTCAAAATCAAGCTTTAAATAATATTATACATTCATATTATTTTCTACTTTCTTCTACTTATTTTATATATTCATTAATTTTCAGAATTTCATTAAGTACTTTCAATTAGTACATACTAAGTAGATTTCTTTAGATTATCACAGCCAACCCGATGACATCATTTATTCCCATATTTGGTATATGGAGAAAATACATGCTACTTCCACTAGGTGCACTGTCACAGTCAATGTTGCTGCAAATCATTGACACATACCAGGCTGTGATAATCAAAATAAAATCTACTTAACATGTAGTAAATTGAAAATGATTCATTTGTTGTGTTTTGTTTTTTTTTCATCTTAAAACATAGGGGCATCATGACAAAAACATGGCATTTAAAGGGTTAAAATTCTAAAAATGAATGATTGATATTTATGATTAGGACTGATTTTGGTTTAAAAGAATAACTTAATGAAAGTAGAAAATCATATAAATGTATAATATTTTTTAAAGCCTAATTTTGCAAAGCACATTTTGTGCACAGAGTGATACGAGTGTGTGTAATATTACAGCAGGCCCTAGGGGTTAAATGTGCACACATTGCTGCTAATCATCTCCACGTTATCTTTTTTCTTATGTGTTTCATAGTCATATTTATGCCATAGTTTTCTGCATAACAGTAGCATAGCTGCCATGACTTTGGTTTGAGATCAACATGCTTCCAATAATTCTGTGTTTCATCATTCAGCCTTCATTTCTATAATTATCTGAACAAAAGATACTCAAGCGTTGACAGATCATCTGCGTCCAAGCAGGCGTGTGGAGGCGTTTGTGCACATAAACACATAGACTGTGTTTGTATAGTGTGTGTGTCACTGACAGTCCACACATGTGCTTGGATGTGTGTTGTCGCACATAGCCAGTGTTGGCATCTTTTGTGTGTGTGCCGCGTGTGCGCTGTGGTTTCCTCCTCGTCCCTGCGTGTCAGGTAGCAGACCCGTCTCCGGCTTATTATCAGGGATGTGACAGAAGGCGGCAGGCGGCAGCGGCGATGCCTTAATGAAACCTGGGCCCTGGCTAATTGGTGACACCGTAGCGTGAGGGAATGAGAGAGGCAGTAACCAGACTGGCAGGACGAAAGGAGAGGACAGCGGGTCCGGCCCTCACACCATTAAATTAAGCCCGTCATGTTCATTTGTAGACCACACAGAAGGAGGGAACACCTACACTCTTCTTATCAAAATCCGACAAATGTAAAACTCCCCGCTGGTCGACCAAAGATTGCCCCCCCCCCCCAAACCACGTTTTCTACTCAGCTGAGTTTTCTTTTTCAATCTTCTCCTTTTCATTATACCTTGGCAAGTATCTCTTTTTGCTCTCACTTTCAAAGAGCGAGTTTTGGCTAGGACTAACCTTGGCCCCATTTGATTCTTGGTGCTTGGTTTTGATCATGGATCAACATGTGTTTAAGTATCCAAGCGCTGAGAGTTGTGCTTTTAACAAAGTCAGCCGACCTTAAAGTGAAACGACTTTTAGAAGAAAAACTCAGTCAAATTCATAAGCCTTTTGCACCCTACCTCAATTTAAACGAGCCCTATTTGGTCTGGTGTGACCTACAGCTTATGGTGGCTAATGCTGATTTTAGTAAACTATAAGTAAATACTGTTGTATAACCTCCATCACTGAGCCTGTTCACAGACTTTATGACCCTTCTGTGTCAGTGTTACTGTCACAATACATGGGTATTGACTCTGTTTTGAAGCCAGCCCCAAGGAACTGTCATTTTTGGCACTTCCACATTGGCTTCATCTTTCAGCCTCAGAGGTTGCTGCATGATGCAGTCACAAAATTTTACAGGTGTGTAGTTAAGTTTAAAATCAAGGCACAGTTTGAAGATGCATGTGCTCCGAGCTAGGGGGCCTGGGAGTAAGGAAGAGGCCATTGTCCAACTTCCATTTACACACCATACCCCTTGCCCACATTTGTTTTATGTTATGGATCACTGTATCACAGCTGGAGTGACTGCAAGATGGTCTCTAGTTTTATTTGCCTTTTTTTCTCCAAATACATCTTTTGCTGCTATGTTGGGCCCAGGTGGGTAGGAAATGGGCTCAAAAATGGGCAATACATCAGATTTTTCCATGGATTCAGCACATGGGTTGGTTTACTCAAGCCCCAGATAAGATGCCCATTATGGGCCTATACCCACTTAGTATCGAGGTCATCCTAGCATAACCCATATGTGGCCCACTTGAGTAAACACACAAGTGTGGGCAGTTGGCACAGGGCCATTAGGGAACCTGTGGACAATCCTATATAGGGGTATTTTTCGGCCCATTTACTACCCACATGGGCCCCACATGCAGATTTTGGCAGGAGAAATGGGTGGGTTTTTGATAATTTTGGATAATATCTAATAAGCTCCCAACAGGTAATTTTTAAGTTATTTTTTTCACATTTTACTATTATTTTTCTGCGATTTTTTCAACATTTCTTGCCAAATTGCTTATTGCCTTTTTCCATGTCTCAGGTTTCATAGGTTTAAATACTTTTGAAAGGTGTCTGAACGCATCACAAAAAAAACAGATGTCAATCCAGGTTCTTAAGAGTAGATATGAGTCTTTTATAATTAGGGTTAACCAACTCTTTGAGCTTGGACTGGATAGCAGAGCCCAGAGGCTGTCTGTACTTCTTCCTGCCTTGCTCTGGGCTGGCTGACCCTCCCGCCTCACAAAAAGCCAGTTTGGCCTCTTTGTGTTCACCAGAGCTTGAGGGCTTCTTCGGGGGTGTCAGAGCTGACCTTTCTCTGTAGGTAGGAGGGTAACGTTCAGCCGACCTCTATCTGTCATGCTCCCAGCTGTGTTTATGCCTCCAAAGTGACCAAAAGGGGGCTGCACCAATGTTATATTTGAGCAAAAGCAAATGAGGTACAGTATGAGTTGTGTTGCTCAGCTGGTCTCATACTGATACTGATAGCCCCTGCTCGCCCCATTTATTTCCAGCGCCAATCGTTATCTGTCATTGAAATTTAGAATTATACGAGCCATTTTAAAGTTCATTATGAAAAACGACTCACTTGAACATATAGCCGGCATTTCATTAAGTTAAAGAACTGTGTAAAGAGGTGATTGCTTTGCAGCTTAAGAAAGATTAATCCAGAGACTAAAAGGTGTTCAAATCCCTGTCTATCCTCTATCTTCACCGGTTCACATCTGAGGCTAAGCTCGCTTGTCCCATAAGATCATGATGAAAGAGCCCCGGAGCTTTGACCATGTTGTTTTAGACCCGTACATGTAATGACCTGATCAAACATCCTCTGTGCTCATGGGCTGACAAACACCACAACAAATCAGATTTCCTTCTACTTCACTTCTCTCCTTCTGTGACAGATCTAGCCTGAGTGTGTGATCCTGCTGTCCTCGACTACACGGGGAGATCAAAGAAGGCAAAAACATTTCCATAAAAGATTATGTATGAGTTGTAATTAGTGCCTTCCTCGGCAGCGACAACAGAAAAAATCTGTGATTTTTGGCTGGAAGATGAAACGAAGGTGGGGTTAGATTTATAATAACCAGGTCTGAGCTCTAGTGTCACGCTTTTAATTGAAGAAATCCCCAAAGATTGTCCGGCTTTTCCAGGAGAACCAAGAAAAGATAGATTAGGATTAGTCTTATTAATTTTTTGTTAATGCATTCATGCACATTCATTTTCTTCAATATAATTACATGTTTTACTTTGATGGCTCCTAATTTCACATACCCAAGTGTACAGCTGCAACCCCAGCAGTGCATATGTCTTGAACACATTCCCCTTAACATCCATTCCATAAAAATTAGGTTATTTCATCCTCCAAATTATATTCAGAATCACGTGTAGTTGTCATATTACATCAAGGTACTACGTTGTGATGTAGAGTGAGTGATGCAACATTATTGCTGTGGGCAAAAATGGATTTTTGCTACACTCTGGTACAGTGGGTGCCGTATTTATTGCATGTGGAGAATTTTTCTGAAGATGTGTCAATTGGCAAAGCTGTAAGAGAAATCTTTTTAATGTGTCTGTGCTACAGCATGTCATTAGAGGCAATTTCCCTGCCACAAAGAGGGTCAGCGGAGGGGTTCACATTGTTTTGTGTGCTCATTGGACTATTATCTGGAATTGTGGAAGAAGACAATTTTTGAAATTTCATTCTAATCGTTATAAGTAGCTCGGCGAGGTGGAAGTTCATCTAGCACACTTGTAAAAGGGTACTATTTTCAGAAATTAAATAGGACGCCCTCGGATGTGCGCACCTTATCTCACACTAATACACTAGCGCACACACGATGGAGCGGCGACAGCGGTGAGGCACAGAGGCTTATCCTCCTGTGGGAGGAGCTGACATTTACTCTGAAAATTCACCTTTGGTTTCTGCCTCTGGATTTATGATATCACTCTTATCTAGATTCCATCACCATTTTTCATTACTGCTGTACTCCTCCAGTGTGTGACTTTCTGTCATGGCTTGTAAGATTTGCCCTCCGAGAGTCAAGATTGAGTCGTCTGAATAGTTTGGTCTTGCACCGCTGATGTTTCTTAAAATGTGCTCAGTATGCAATCATGCTGGAGATATGCATTGACATTTTAGATGTGTGCATTAGGCCTGCGTCGAGGCCTCTTGCGATGATTTCGGACCAGATGCCAGACAATCCGCTGGCTGCAGTGGTGGAACATTCAAACCCTGCTCTTAATTAATGTTTCGCCTGAGTTGCTCCAATTCTGTCAATCCCTAATTCCAGGAGGGATATTATCCTTTGCCCGTTAATAAGTTTTTAAACATCTTTTCAATGTACTTGGGAATATGTAGAGATTTGCTTAACATATTTAATATATCTACACTATTGCTCTCATAGGAGAAAGTCAACAGCAGCTGTCTTGCGGGCAAGATTTTCCAGGAAAAACTTTTTAGCTGTGAAATCTCCTCATTTGTGTTGTTGAATCAGAAATACTTAAAAGCATTGTCCTTGGATAAATGTGGTCTCTGAATCACAGAACGTAGTTGTTGTTTTTTTTTCAGTCTTCTTTTTTTTTTCAGATTGATCTGACAGCACATTTGTCTAATTTCTTAAAATGAATGTCATGTAAAATAGCTCCCACTTTGGTCCAGAGACAGGCTGAATTTCACCTCAGTGAGCATGCATGATGTTAATGCCCCCTAATATCTGGCAGCACACACCCTGATACTCAGAATAATGAGGAAAACACTTGAAATACAGATAATTCCTCCGAACCGGCACGGTCTATTAGACAGATTGTATTTTGTTGTTGAGGTCTGTAACAAAAAAGTGAATTTTGGTGCCAACAAAACAATGACAAATTGACCAGAGATCTCTAAAATGACACCAGCCATGGCAAACAGGCAGCAATAATCCTATATTTTTTGTACTCATTCAATACTGCTTTCACTGAGGGAGGTGAATGTGCAGTAATAACGGTAGGCTGCTTAAAACACCCATGGGGCTATAAAGTGGCAGGAAAAATAGTAACAGGTCATTAAAAAACCCCCACCTGAGTAAGTGTTGGCAAAAATGGAAAAACAGCGATGGGTTGCAAAACAAACCCACTTAAGTTTGGGGGCTAAAAAGCTGTTGTGAAAAGGGCTATGAGACATTAAAAAACACCCAAGTTTGGGGGCTAAAAAGCTGCAAGGAAAAACGGTGAAAAACATCCAAGTTCAGAGGCTGAAAAATTGCAAGAAAACAGTGATGGGTGGCGAAAAAGCGTAAGTTTGGGAGCTAAAAGTCTGCTGTAAAAAGAGCCATGGGTCGCTATAAAAATACCCACCTCTGGGGGCTAAAACAAAACAATGACCCGCTAAAAAACAACCAGTTTTGCAGTTTGTTGGTTTCGAACAGTCTGGTCTGCAGCTTGGCAGGCGTCGAAGACAAAGTCAGCTCATATACTACATTTTAGAAACGTTGATATGATGATGTATGATGCAAAAGTAACGTATTTGTGTAAATTTAATGCTTAATGCAGCCCAGTCTCCTCTTGCAACCGGGCTGATTATAGAAGCATCTATTTGGTGAGTTCAGGTTAAGTTAATTGATTTATGGGTTAAAAAACATCACATCTTTGTTAACGTGACAACCTGTCCTGTTTTTAGAAGCTAAAAGCTCCATATTGTTTCAAACACATTTGTAAACACTATATTTCAATGTGAAACAGGATACAACTACATTTTGAGATATAAGCATTGAACTTTAATCTTTCAACCTAAATGAGTCCGGTTTTAAGCAACACTTTTAACCTGCAAATCTCCAAGTAAATTCTTAATGTGAGAGAGACAACCATCTGTAGCCCACACGTGTTCCGTGCGTGTTCTCTACACGCTAATGTTGCCTGAGGACATGGTGTGGGCCTCCGGAGGCAAGGTATCTCCGGCGCAGAGACAGATCTGCGGAGACAGGGAACACTTGGGAAGACGGATACCTCAGCCAGGCGCCTGCTGCCATTTAACAGTCTCACCCTGCTCTGAACTGACATTTCTGTTTTACCGTCTCTCGTCCGACTCATCGCCTCCGCGCTGCTGCTGTCGCCGTAAACTTGTGTACAGAAAAAAACACGGGGATCTAGATGCGATGGCGGGGAAAGAAAACTTACTCCCGAGCAAAAACAACACCTGTAGCCTCACAGTATATGTGCCTTTGAGTTGTCCTTCTTCTGCAGTAAGGCAGACTTATGGATACTGCGGAAAAAGTGTGATGCAGCCTCCGCTCCCGAGGGAGAACAGTGAGCCTGATGAGCTCCCCGTGGCCAGGCCAGGTGCTTCTTTTGGAGTCATGGGGGCAGCGCAGATCTGCGGTACCACGGGAGGGAGGATTGACATGATAACATAGCCTCCCGACTCCCAGCGCCACCCGGCAGCACGACCACACAGCTTAATCCTCTCTCCACGAGGGCAGAGCTGAAACACTCGTTCCCCTGCTCGCTCAATCCTCTGTCAAAACAAGGGGGTTTTGTCAGCCATGAGGGGTGTTGCATCCCTCTCAGCCCCTGCCAACGGAAGCGCTATTACTGCCTGCCAATGCCCCGGGAAAAAAAAAGAATACCCAATATGCATATTATTCTAATACCAGCCGTCAGTGCCTGGAATTACTCGGCATGATAGCATAATGAATGCGGTGCCTTGTAGGTTTCTACATAAAGCTGTTTTGCCACTTGGATGAATAATTCATATTAGCCCAGAGGCAATGAATCAACCAGGCAAGAACTAAGAAAATTAGCCACCAATTAGTGTTTATTTATGGGGATAGTGTGTTTTTCTCTCAATCTTAGTGCCAAAAAAAATATATGCAAACTAAAGTTTTGGCGACCCCTTTGACCTTGGGAATACAAATGAGCAGAAAGGGAGGAGAGGAAAAAAGGGGCTGACTGTTGGATGAATCAGATGACCCCCATGTCTCCGCTCTGAGCTGGGTTATTGGACTCTCTGACTCCTGTCTCAGCCGGCCTCCGAGACACACAGTATCAGAGTCAGCCTCTCAAAGCACATTGATTTAATCTCTCGGCACATGATATGTAAGGAACTTTGTTGACTGAAGGGATGTGATGTGAGGTTTTAATGCTGCCACATGTGAGCTAAACCTCTGTCTCCTTGGAGCGTGCAGCCCCCACCACCTCCACAGTCTCCTCCCAACCCCCCCACGGCTGTTCCTAGCCCAGTGCGCTGGCAGCCTGCCCAGATACATTGGTAGTCGTTAGTTGTCACTGGAACGATGTGACACGTCGCTCTGATTCGCAGGGACTGTTGTTGAAAGTGATCGTTCCTGCCAAGGAGAAGCCCTCACCATGGATAAATGGACACTGAACAGCATGTGAACAGAGAGATAAAAATGGCAGGGAGAAAATAAACTAGTCTAGAGCGGCTGCTCGACACCATAATCTTTGGGTCTGGTGAGTTTTACAGAGGAGTTTTCAGGTAAAGATAGTTTGAGGGATGCACAATATTTAATTTTTTGCCAATATCCAATATGCCAATATTGATATATCCACTGTACCCCACCTAATTTTAGTGATCATTATGTCTCTTGTGTAGTGGAATCAACATCATACGTGCATACTGTTATTGTAATGGCCCACCAGCAGATGGTAACATGAAATACAATGCTTCTCAGTGTATGTCATATTCATTCATTGTGCAAAATAAGAAAAATACTTCAACTTTGGGTTGATGTTTTGTACATTTTACTTTGTTAATTAACCGGTTCAAAACCCAATTATGTTCCAAACACAAAAAATATTATACTGCTGGATTTCTTCTCTAAATGCACTCATAAACCATTAGCAGAAAAACAATTAGGATACTTTATTATGTGCTTTATTTGTGTTTCTTTTTTCATTCCATTGCAATGGACTGAAAATGACAATAAATGGTGATATAGATTTTCATCTATATATGTAGTATCACCTGAAAATAGTATGTGGAATACATCCAAAAATTAATTATCTGTAAACATAATAAGATACATTAAAAGCTTTTCGTATCATTAGAAATTAGAATCAGATCAGTTTTTCCCTATAGATACTCTATTACCCTGTTAATTTCCAGGTGACATTCAGATATTTTTGAAGAAATCCCGAATAAAAGGAGGATCCGAACAGGTTTAAAAAAAAAAAAAAAAAAGTAGAAGAAAAATAAAGGCTTGTCATATTGGCAAAACTCAGCATGTTGGCTGGTTCTGATATTTCATTTTATGGCCAGTATCTGCCGATAGTGATGACGTGCTTCTATTATTGTGCATCCCTACTCATTAATTTTTTTTTTAATTACAGATTTTCCATTGATTGTCCTTCATGTTTAAAAAAAAAATATATAAAGATTTGCCTGAAGTTGACTGCTTCATTATTTAGATTTGCAAACAGTTGAAAACTCTAAGTTAGTTTCTCAAGGTCAATGAGTGGAGGAGATATATCTCTAGTCAGTTCAATGAAAGCCAAACACATGAGTGAAGGATAGGTTTTATAGGAATCAGACAAGCTGTCGACAGGAGGATAAAGAGGAAAAAAAAAACCCTGCCAGATATTCATGAGGATAACTCTCAAGCGTCTGCGCGCTCCTTTTCTTCCTTTGTAAAGCTTTGATTGTGCGGAAATATGCTGCTGTGGATGTCTCGTCCAAAGCGCTTTTCACGAGCTCCAAATGTGTTTTGAGTTTTCAGAGCTGCAATGAGTCAGACATTGTGTTGGCCAGAAGATAAGGGAGGTCAGGTGACAGACAATGTCTCAGCTTCCACTGACTTGTGGGATAAGCTCTGTTCATGTCAGGCCATTTACTTTGATTTTTACCCCAAAAGGCTGAAAAGGACTGTGACTAATTTAAAGACTCCTAAGCAGACTTGAGACAAAACGCAGTTGTGAGAAATGGGATTTTCTTCCACATCCTGTATATAGCATGACCTAACAGTTTTTTTTTGGTTTGGTACCTCCAGTGAACTTGAAGTTGTTGTACATGGATTATAAATGTGAACTTTGAGTGTCTGGCATTCTCTGTATTTGGAAAGGTATTGTCTATTTAACAGGTGTGTCAGTAGTATGCTCCACAGTACTTTGTAAGCTGTCAGAGTCTATGTTAATAGGCATCCATTTACATGTGGGGAACCCAATTACACGAGAAATCTGGTTTTGGCTCCACATTACTTATAAGTAGCTTCATAACTCTGTTAGAATAACCTGGTTAAGATCCAATTCTGAGAACTATGAGCAAAGTGGTTGCAGATGACATTATGGGCTTTTTTTTCTCCTGTATTAAAAGCATTTTAATAGGCCTTTTATACTTTTTATATGTTTATAGTTATAATTAATCAAGCTAGTGGCATGGCTCTATGAATGGCGATGTTGGTGTGCTGGTTTGTCCACCAATTGGGTCCAAATGGAAATATTTCAACGACCGTTGGATGGATTGGTATAAAACTGTGTATGGACATTCATGGTTTCCAGATGATGAATCCTACTGATTTGTAGAGATCTTGTGACTTTCTTTCTAGTATTATAAGGTTGATATTTGTGGTTCTAAGCCAAATATCCTGACAGCTAGTAGGTCAGTTTCCATGATATTCTGTACAGAAGTTCATAGTCGCCCAAGGTTGAACTAAAATAACTTTGATGATGAGTTTGGCTAATACCTTGGTTGGCTGCGCTATTATTGGAGAATAGTGTCCATCTAAAGTGCACTTGGATATGTACCATTTTTAGTATACATGCACTCTAGTTAGAGTTTAACACATAGTATTGATTGGGGGGCATAGAAATTGTAATTTTATGCAAGCTGGAATCAGCTTTTAGCTCAAAGTGTCTGTAGACTATTACTGCTGTTTACACTGTGCCTACCAGTGGTGGTGGCACCTGGTAGTTTCTCAACACCTCATTCATCCAATTTAACTAATAGTACTCCATAATTATTGTAGACTACAATACTTTTTCACATTCTTTTCCCGTTAAATATTATTTTGTGAAGTTTTACCTTATTTTAACTGAAGGTATAAGGGTACAGCATCCGAGACCAACTTGTAATTTTAGGTCACATGAATAAAACTGACTTGACTGTACCTTTGTTGCTGCTAAGCTGCTGTATCAGTGGACAGGACGTTGCAGTTTTGCGTGAATATTCTGGCAACAAGGAGACCCACTTTGAGGGTATCAAAGGCTTGTGTAAACAGCTTAACTCAAATAAGACTTTAACGGCTCTGTGGCCCACAGCCAGGCTAATTCGTGCATGTTAGCATAACCACTATGTTGCAGCAGCGGCATCACCGCGACAAATTGCTGTGGATTTCTCGAACGCAGTGATTAAAATAATTCTAATTTCGACTTCTTGTAAAACATTCCTGCTGCTTTAGCTGGTTGCTGTCAGATCTTGTCTTTCAGTTGAGCTGTAGTAAACTTGTCGACTTATTTCTGTGTCCATGTGTCATCTCCCATGCTATGGAGATGATGTGATTCTGTTATGAGTCATGAATTACTGTGCTATCATGTCTTCTCCTGAAACTCCAGGGAGGACAGCTCTTGTCACAAGCCATTGTGGTTTGTTCCATCAGACTGATGTCTAAGTGCCTGTGTTGTGTTCTCAGCCAGTAATTAGGCACAGCCCTACAACCCCAATAACACAATTATATCTGGGGCTGCTACTTTCCTCCACACCCACAGCAATAATGAATGAACTGCAGGTTAATGAAATGTGTGTGTGAAATGGAAGATGCCTCTTGAAAAGTTTCACACATCTAATTCATTAAGAGCCGAAGCCGGAGGCACAAGCGGCAAAAATGATCCAGTACTAAATTTAACGCTTACTTTGCAACTTCTCACCTTAATCATTAGAAAATGAAAGCTTGTGAATGTCAAAATGAGGCACAGCTTGTTAATTTTATGCACAAGATGGATAATACATTTATGTGTGTATCTTTTCGGGAAATACAGCTGAATGTTCACATTTTCCTTTTTAAGAAGCAAACGCTTCCCTGGCGCCGGTTCTCATCATATTCAGATTTGTCATGTAGAAGCTTTGGGAAGTCTGCCAACTCTCAATCTGTTGGATAAGTTTTTGTTTTGTGCATTGTTTGTTTGTGTGTGCATATGGTTTATCCCAAGTGCACAGAGTGCTAGTTAAAAGTTTCCAATGTTTGTGCTTCACAGAATCCATGTTTGTATTTGGAATAAGTGCACTTTTAATTGCTGGAGATGCAAATTCAGACGCTTTCAAAGGAGCAGTGCTTTTTTTTTCCCTGTGGTGTCAGGTCAGCACTACAGATGGTCGCAGTGTAAAATTCCTTGTAGGTTTTTTACTTAAACATCTGGATGTTGGAGTCATATCAACTGTGACTCTAGCTGACCATATTTTGTGTTATCACACCATGTACTCTCTTGAATTCATCTCGCCATATGGAAGGGGGCTACACAAGGTTAACTAAGCAAGCTGTGTCTCTGTTGTCACGAGTGGGAAACAACTTCCTGGTGTTCTTCCAGTTCCCATCTGAAGAGTCAGAATAACAGTTAAAATAACATTTTCTCACAGCCATGTATACATAAATAACGAATGCCAATCTCTCTTGTCATTCTCTCTTTACTCAGGCCATCTGATCATTACCACTACTGTTATATACCTATGAGAGGTACTTAGCAGCTCTGTAACTTTTTACTGCTTTCCATGTGTGACATTTCACGCCTTTGAAAAAGGCAAACTAAAATGGACGATTTCCAAATTGTATTAGATTAAATACAAGAAGGTGACAGATGACAAATTGAAGGAAAAATCAACATGAAGTGCTGAAGGTGTTGGTTACCAGTTTCACTCTATATTGCCGTAAAATTCCAGGTTGTTACTTTTACCCAGTTTTCCTGGCTAAAGCAGGTTGTTTTGGGGATTGTTGCGACCTGATATTATCATAATATTTCATGGCAACTTTTCGAAAAATAAATGAATAAATTCAATGAATGTTGTGATGTTTTATAGGTGCTTTTTGCAATGAAATTGCGGGGACAAGTGAAAATTGCATAGAAAAAAATAAGTGACATAGTATGATAATTATGAAAATTCAGTTCTCCCAAAGAATTAGTATCTTTTTTTGATTGTTGCTAATAGCTCATCGGTTACAACAGCTGTTTCTGCTGTTTGAAGCAGCGCTGAAGAACGCTCTCCATAAGCTGCTCTTCTCCCGCTGTCTGTAACAAAAAAGCAGCTAACATCCAACACCAAACAATGAAACAGTCCAACAATATCACCCTGACAGTGAAATGGCTCGACCCTTGTTAAACCTTTTAATAACCAACGTTAGCCATGTTATACTAACAGTTAGCCCTGTCACTGTGTGTGTGTGTGTGTTTCTGTCCCAGGTGCAGAGCTCACAGTCCTACAGCAGTAGTGTCATGATAAACTGAGGGAGGGAAGGAGGGGCTGAGCGGATCAATACACCGTGTTCAGCTCTAAAATAAAATTACATTTTGCCAGTTTTAAATGTCAAATTTGTGATAAAGTTATGGTGATTGTAAGCTTTTGCAAAGTTAATCCTGATTGGCTGAATTTACATTAACTGTTGCGATCACATCAATAAAATATACATCCTTGAGGGACTAATTACCGTTTCAAATTTAACTAGATTTACAAAGATTTATTAATAATCCGTAACCTCCCAGTGCGTGGGTGGGGTGGGGGGTGGAGCCTATCCCAGCTGACACTGGGCAAGAAGTAGCTTGTTGTAGCTTTACATATTTGGTGTTATACTGCTGATGGTGGAAAGCGCTGTTCCTCCAAACATTTCCCTTAGGTGTTTAGTTGTGTCGAGACCAGGTGACTGTGAAACCATTTGATTCACATGCGCTTTAAAACCATTTCATGCTCTGTATAGGAGAATTTGTGTTCACGGAGTTTATCCATTCATTTATTAAGGTTTTTCCCTTTGATTTGCCTCTATCTATCTGTATTTCTATTTTTATATCTATCTGTCTGTCTGGAATTGATCTGATATATTCTCATTCATCTGCAAGGGCGAAAAAAAAATCATCAGCTTCAGTTACAGCCTGTGTTGTGCTTCTTGGTATTAGCATTGAGGATGATGCCCTGGGGTTGCGGTCGATTCCTCAGCAGCCCTGAAGCTCACAGCTTTTGTTGAGATCGAGCAACCCCTCCCCCCTGCACCCCTGTCCCCTGTCTCTCTCTCTCCGTCTCTCTCTTTCTCCCGCTCTCTCCCGCTAATCTCACATTGCCTGGAGGTACTTTTGTGTGTTTTGTGGTTTAGCTCAATTTGTTGATCTGTGAAATTCCATCAAAGGGATAATTTCCTTCACTATTCTGGATTAGCAGCATTTGATATAAACTTGACTGAACCTGGAACCCTTCAGATAAAGAAGCTAATTTCACATAAAATAAAACTTTTCTGGTTGTTAAAGTTTCTGCCATAAATGAGTCATTAAAACATTTTTAATAGTTTCTTTGGTCCAAGTGTCATTAAATATTTATTCATCTTTTTATCTTTTTAACATCCTCTGCCGTTTCTCTTTCCATCGTCTCATGGTCATATTCATGACAGCCGTGAGCCCTGTGGCTTTTGTGGGCTGTCCCTGTTGATGTCTGACATTTCTAAGACCATGTCAAAATAGCCTGAACATGGCAGTGAGTGTTGCAGTGTTGGGGTGTGAAAGAAGGCTTTGGCAGCTCTCCTTGTTTTATGATTGATTTAGCTCTTCTGGCCAAACCAATATAGTCCGAAAGGCCTGTGGGGCGGTCAAGCAGAGCAGACGGCTCAGAGTGACGTTTGAGTGGATGAGACGTTTTCCTGTATTGTCAGAGTATTGTGACCTTTGTGGTCAGTCACATGATGACACTTTTTAGAAAGACCTTCGGGATCAAATTGACACATGTCACTGTTTTTTAAGAATCCTGTCTCCAGGTGCCTGCAGATAAAAGTTGATCACAACAACTTTTTTAGTCAAACCATTTTAGCATATTTCAAAATGCTCCAGTTTGTTGAGATTCACTTACTATTTTAGAAAATTACACAAATAATATTTCATGCTCAGACGATATATAACAAGTGATGACATCTTTTATTTTGCTACTTTAATTTAGGCCTGCAGTTGCTTTGACTGCAGAGACATATTAAAGCTGGCTGCTCGACTATCTGCAGCACAAACAGCAGTATATAATTATGGATACTGAGTCCTACAGTGCATTTATTCATAGAGCCAGAAAGTGTTTACTGTATGACGCATTGACCAGGAACTCTATTCAAGACACCACATTAAATTGAGAGAATGTAAATGTCACAGAAGTGTGTCTATTGAGTTACACTTACAAGGCAGATACAGCTTTCATCACTCACAGACTAAAGTTCTTTTCTCTGATCTGCCCCAGAAAGCTTCAGATAAATGGCAGATCATTCGAAATGCAGCAGCATGTGCACTGACCAAGCCCAAAAGAAGAAAGCACACATAATGTCTATTTTTAAGTCTCTTTGTTGCTCGACTTTTAGGAGAGTTTAAACTTCTGTTATTGATTTTTTTTAAATTGCTTGGTGAATTAGCACTTGAATGCACATCATTCGACTATTTTGGAGCATGTACAGTTTGTTCCTCTTTAGACGTTTCAGTTCTTCAGTGCTGGCCCGTTAAATGCTTCTATGGGCCAGTAGACGCAGTTTTTGTGATTGAAGTATTCAAGGCATCAGACATTTTACTAATGCATCGTTTTTAGTCCAGTGTTCCCATACTGAGAATCAGACTAATCTGACCTTTTTAAGGTACCCTTTTATATCTCATTCATTTTTACTGATTTTCTCCTATGGGCCAGTATGGGCCCAGTTTTACTAATTTTAATACTCAAGGCATCAGACTTGACACTTTCTTGACACATCCTTATTTTCGTTCAGTATTCCCATAGTCAATCAGACAAATCTGACCTTTTTAAGGTACTTTTTTTATCTTTTTAATTTGATGAATTTTATCATTCATGAGAAGACAGTACATGGTGGTTTAATTACTATGATCTAAATTGAATTGCTGTCTTTGAGTGAAAAGTTTTTGTAGATGTAGCTATACTAAAAATGGCTGCAACTAACAGAGGTGTGGACTCGAGGCACATGACTAGGACTTGAGTCAGACTGAAGTCACAAACCTGACGACTTTAGACTCAACCTGACAAAAATTAAAGACTTGCAACCTGAATTGGACTTTAACATTAGTGAGTCGTGACTTGGACTTGAGCCTTTTGACTTAAAAATAAATGATACCTTCCCCCAAGCACAAAGATGAATTAGTAGACTTTTTAAAAAGTTTGTCAAAAATCAATTCATTTTCCTTCATTTCCAGAATCAACTAGCAAATGGACTTGCAGCAATTTCATTCCCCATACTTTGTTTGAACCAATCTGAAAGCATCAAATTAAGCTGCAGGAGAGAACCATGAAGAGCTGACGTGACAGTACTTAGCTGCAGTTGGGAAAGAATCACACCAAAACTATGTTGTCAACAAACAGATGCAGCAAATTCCACCTTTGTTCAACATTTGAATTTGTACAAAAAACTGTAATGTATCAAGCTAATTCTTACCTATTAAAATGCCATTAAATTTAGAAGAAAAGTGCATTATGACTTGTGGACTCAAAACTAAGAATTTAGAAACTGGACTTGACTGGGGACGGTGACGTCCTCAGTGTTTTGTTTTGTCTGACGAACAGCCAAAGACTTAAAGACATGATACAAACTAGAGGGGTACTTGGGCATAGATCTCACCTAAAGGCTAAATGCCCTATTTCACTGTTTTGAAATAGGGCAAAGTGAAAGATAATTTGTGTATCCGCCCAATGATTTGCTCCAAAATTTAATGGCTTCTCCCTTGGCTCATGCTACACCAGTCCACAAAGTTTCATGAAAATCAGGCCAGTAATTTTTCAGTAATCCCGCTGACACACAGACAAACAAACCGTAATAAAAACATAACCTACTTGGTGAAGGTAATTGGAGAAAAAAGGAAATCCTCACATTTGAGAAGTGAGAACCAGAGAATAGTTGACACATTTTCTTGGAAAAGAACTTAAACAATCAGTCAAGCATAAAAATAGTAATAACTGATCATTTTGAAATAGTTTAGTTCTTTGATGCCACATTGATTAATTGACCAAACTTGAGCTCTAACACTCACACACACAATGGAGACAAAAAATCTACACTGAAGATGATTTAACTTAATTTTAATGCTGTCATTTTTAAGCTTCCTTACATTTACACTGAACCAATCAGATTATTTTGCTTCAATCTGCACATTTACTCATCTCACTGGACCTGCATTCACATTGTCTCTGTTATAAATTCCTTCTTCTGTCCACCTCAAATGTGCTTGCACTATGATTTTACACGGACGTTTGTCACACTGTTAATGAAAAAACCTGCAGTGTAACGAAGGATCAGAGAGGTGCTGTGCCTCACAAGTTTGTGTGCTCCGTACTAATACCTGCGATCATTCACCTGGACGGTGCAGTAGCTAGATTGTAATATTCTCTTGCAGGGGACACCATAGAAGGCAGCCAAGATCGGAGGCCCAAAGTCTCCCAAAGGGGCACCCTGTGGGAGCTTGAGAGCCATCTAAAGGTTTCTCTTTTCTATGTGATGTGTTAGGTTTTGATAGGACACTTAAATCAGAAAATAGGTCACGAGCCGTCATACAATAATTGGATTTAAAAATTAATAATATTAATGAGACTCAGGGAATTCCTTTGTTTCCTTGACTTATTCATACCACTTCACTGTCGGAACTGATAACAAACCAGCTGAAAAGTCTAATTGGTCTCATGTTAATCTGTCACTCACTGCACAGAGGTGACCCGTACATGAATGATCATATTAAAAGTGGGTTAACCGCATTGACTCCTAAAGACTGCATTTTCTAAAATCTGATGCTATTTGAAGGGTTATATGCACTCCTTGAAACTGTTTTAAAATTCTATTGTGAATAATTTATTTATTCTCAGTAAATATTTTAAAGACATTAATAGGTTGGAAAATCAGTGTGAACTAACAGTAAAATCCAATTGTTTCTTCATCTCCTGACCCTGTTTACCTAATAAATCCACACAACCTGTTGGGTGAAAGCAACTATGGTTTGTGGGCCAAACTTTTTTTTTTTTTTTTTTAAATCCAGATCACTATTTTTGACCACTAACTTATTTCTGCATCTCAGCCATAATTTGGAAATGGGGATCCAAAATGCCAGATTTGTATTGGTGCAAATTTTGACCTCATTAAAGCAATAGTTTGACATTTTGGAAATAAGCTAATTTGTTTTCTTGCCAAGAATTTAATGAGAAGATCGAGACCACTCTGAGGTCTGTAGGGTAAGAATGAATCTGGAGCCAGCAGCCAGTTAGCTTAGATTAGCGGAAACAGCTACCCTGGTTCTGTCTGAAGATAGCTGGCTTACAGGATGAGGGCTATGGGTATAAAACCTGTCATTGGCTGCCTTTCTCAGATGGTAACGCACTCCCTGAATGTTTCCGTTTTCAGAATCCCTAGTTGCTAGTCTTGCACACTTTGTTTTAGCACTGCACATGAAACAAGAACCTTCGAGCTAGCAAGCTACATGCCAAAATGCATGGGTGGATTATGAGATAGTGGGCCCCTGGGCACAGATATGCAAAAGGCTCCTACATTAGGAATGACACACAGACGTTGTGGTTGTTTTGCCTTGTCTTTTTTTAAATGTCTTTTTAGATTTAGATTTCACTTTGTTGTCAGAAATGATTCTGAAATTTGTAAAGCAAAAAGAACAGTATAAACAGTATAAGCAAGATGCAAAACTCAACGGTTAGAATGAATTTAGATCAATTGCACATGGATAATTGCTCATGGTGATAAATTGCATGTTATGTTAATAAAATTGCACAGGTTTAAGTCTATTAAATGAAGTGCAACATAGATTACTTCAATAAACTGTGGTAAGATATTCTTAAAGCACTTAATTTAATAACTATAACTTTCTTTTCAGACTATAATAACTATCAGATCGTTGTGTCCCTAATTAGAGACACGCTGATGGCCAATCAATTGTGATTCTGGGCAGCATTTTGACTCAGTGGAAACTGACTGCAATGCCAGTTGAATAAATGGCTTTAGGCCAGAGAGACAAAGTCATGTGGATGATATTGCTAGCTGCTTTATAAAGGAGACACATGTCATGGTAAATGCTGTTGTGATCTTTATTGGTATGATGATCTATGTTGTCTTAAAATGTCATCGCAGTAAGAACTGTGGCCATAGAAACACAGTGAGCCAAGATTCCTCCCACTTGTTTTGAGATTCACACTGACCAGTCTGCAGACTCTCCTGTTGCCAGGCACAACAAGAGCTCGGCACACGCAGTACATTTGAAACGGGGGGCTCATATGCCTCATGCCTTCTACGTCGGCCCCCTCCTGACCCAAGAGGATTAAGCTCGGCCACGGGGTTTTTCTTTCAGGTAGCTGATTTATTGGGCTTCAGCAGCGAAACGAAGGCTCTGAATGTGTTTGAAGTGTGCAGGTGAAGACCCTAAGACGGCACTTTGAAAAAGCTCCCTCTAGGATTGAAATCTCTTCAGCCACACCTGTCAAGGCAACGCTCAGATCCATGTGGTAACCTTTCACCTGGGCTGGAATCCACCTTCCACCTGTGCACCGTCTGCCCACGTGTCGGTCAGATTTTCTGAGCTCAACGTGTCTGTGTGTGGTGGCGGGGGGGATTAAACGCACTGCATATGTGATTGACGATATGCCATGACACAAAAGCAAAGTAATGATATTTCATCAAGCCGATAATTCTGCCTGAACGCGCGAGCTTTGCCTCGTGGCCTAGATTTTCTCTCCTTCTCAAGAGGGATTGATTCAACCTTTCTTCTATTCTTCTACATTTTCTAATTAGCTTTAGTGATTTCCTAATTCTTTGACATTCAACCTTGAATTATTCCCTCCTCCGCACATAAAAACAAGCATTTGTTCCAGTTCTGGAAAACCAACAAAGCATGTTAATGTTCTTGTTTATTCCACGATCAAACATAATCATTCTCTCCTCTGGAGGAAACCTCCCTTTGGGCTAATTTCTGGCATTGTTACTTGCATGTTTGACAAATTAGACTCTGGGAAACTCTGGGAGAACAGGGGGGAAATCTACTGATACTGACATTAGCATTTCATCCCCTCTTTGTTTCAGGCAGAATTCAAAGGTTTGCTGACTTAGCAGGTTTTGGGAGGATTGAAGGGGTTCAGTCTGAAGGGTCATCCACTGTGGGATGGGGATGTTGTTTTCCATTGGAGTGAGCCAGAGGTGGTTTTAGCTTTGAGCACTGGCTGGGCTCTGGACTCTTCCTTTATTTTTCTTCCTGAGGGCTCCCTATCCAGGTGTGGATCTATTTTCCACCGGAAACCAGGGAGTTTTCTCCTCTTTTATACTGTCTCTCATTGATTGAAGCACAGGCCAGTGGCCCATCACACCTGGATCAAATGCGAACCCATACTGGAGGAGGTTTAAATTTCCAGTCTTCTGGTATTGAGCTGCTACTGTGTTGTGAATCAATGCAGAGGGTTAATTCCACTTTAAACCATCTTCATGTGTTTATTCTGCAGCTCAGGATGTGCATCAACAACAGCAGGGCGTTCAGACACTGCGGGATGTTTCTAAAGCTGTTTTTAAACAGAGATTGTGTTACAGGGCCGCTACTAAGTCCCTTCTATGCTCAGCCTTTGCATTTTTACACAGAACCAAACAGCAGCAGCATGTCGCTCCAGTGTGTGATTTTAGACAGCAAGCAGGCATCATGGAAGCAAAAGAAGGATGATGAAATGAAGTTTAACACAACAGGTGTTTGACTCTTGTTTGGCATTTAACACAGCACTTTTTAAATAATAACAATGGCATAGCATGGCAGTAACAATCATTTACCTCTCGTTATATAGCGGCTGATCTCGTCCTCTGCACAGAGAGTAAGGAGCAACAGAATCTCATTGTTTTCCCAATTAGTGGACATTTTTGGCCACTGTTCTTCTTTGAGTTATCTGCTAACTGCTACCAGCTGCTTTTTTAAATCTCCTGCCGTGTGTCGCAAGCATAACATGTCGTCAAAACGTCACAGCTATCTTGCCTTTGGTTCCATTCTTTCAGCTGTTCCAGTAAAGGCTCATTTATACTTCCTTTATGTACAAAAATAGTGCATTTCAAATGTCGTTAATGTCACTGTCCTTCCTTGATTCCACGTGTCCTTCATGTTGGCACAGATACAGCTAACAGAGGGCGGTCTCAGGAGGTCGTCATAATGTACCTTTAAATCGAGGCAGCGTTGTGGTCTGTCCAGCCATGATATACATCCCAACATGAATACCGAGAATTCTTTTCCCAAATTTACCATGTATTACTATATATTATTGTATATTAACTATTCTCTCCATTCCGTTATTATGTAAATTTCTTCTTAGTCTCCTGTGGTTGTATTTTGCTTGAACTACGCTACACTGTCTCCATGATCTCTGGTCATACTGCTCCATTGCCTCTGTATCTGTAAGCTCTCAGAAAAAGTTCATTCAATACTGATGAACTGAATGCAGAGAATGGACAGAGGGCTTTGTCTGTCTCCGTCTTCATATGTAATATTGACCATACGTAAATGAGCCCTTACAAAGATGCTGCTTTGGCGCTATTACTACCTCCACTGCCAGCGTAGAGGCGAGACAGCTTTGTCCCCCGATTTCACAATTGTACCTCTTATACAGACAGATAAGTCCGCCTTGAACAGGCAGCGTGGCTTTTGTTTTTTATTTAGGATATTTGACATACAAATTCTAAGCATTTTTGTCAGCTTTTCCTCACCCCACTGATCAAAATGCATCTCCTCCTCGGCACAGATTTAACTTGTGCAACAAATAAACAGTGATTTTAATAGAGCGCCTTTTATGCTCAGTCACCATATCGTTTCTGGGGGCATGTTGAACATTGGAAAATGGGAAGCCAAACAAGCCTATTTCACTCTGCCATTCAGTGTATCAACAGGCGTTAAGCTGAATAGGAAACAGCCTTATTTTCTCTCACTCGCTCTCTGGAGGGCAGAGACTCCGAGACTGACAGACTGTAGCTCTCTCTGTGGATAGAGACAAGAATGAGGGTGCTGGGAACAATAGGAGGAGAAGCCATTGTTAACCAGCCTTGTTGCTGTCAAATCAGAGTCAGAATGCGCCTAAGCCACCTCTCCTCAAACTAAACACCAAGCACTGCAGGTGGGTTTCTTTAGTCTTCAGAAATTGATTAAATCTGATCCTTAAAAATTGGGAGCTGCCCTGCTTTTTAGTGTAAATGAGCCACTGAGCTATATTAGTTGACCCCTAACAACCCTGAAAACAAGCAGTGATTCAAAATGGACCTCCTCTTAGAGTACATTAGTATAATGTTTAGTTATCATGACAGGATACGACTATGCAGACAGACCTGAAGTCCTCATTTTTATTGCTTAGAGAAAAATGACAATAAGGATACTGCATGTCTCGGAGTTAGATTCCATATTTATCTTAATTGGTGTCTGGCAGGTTATACAGAATGGAGATGGATTTGAAGTCATTTACTGGAAGTTCTTGACAGGCGCAGTGGAAGAGAACGTCAAGCCCCGTGCTGGCACACATAGCTTGAAAATCATCTGTCAAAATTTAGCATATCTAAGGAGAAGACTGCCTGTCATCTTCGATGTACATCTAACCATGCACAAGGGTGGATTTGATCAGGAACTATGTTGTACTCCTGATGTAAAGCACATTCATCAAGTTGATATTTGGTTGACAAGACAAAAAAAAAAAAAAGCCCTGGAAAGGAAAGGCAAAGAGGATTTTATAACGAGGGTTTTTTGAGCTACACATAGAGCCGAAGGGTTTTTAAAAATAATGAATCTATGCACAATATTTTTCAAATCAAAATCTTTATGGCTTCATACATCATCAGACATATTCCAGCGTTTTAACTTACAAATGCGATGTTCTCTTTTTGCCCTGATTTTGTTCCGTCACACTAGATGTGATTTGTCGGTTTTGTTTTGCAAAACATTGCTGACAAGTGCATGGCTCAGCCAGGCAGATTATCAGTGGAAATCTCCACTCCAACTTCTTTATTTCCCCCAGAATCAATGTGGTGAACAGCGAGACGTGATTGATAATGATATTGAGATTGATTGTCTAAATCCCTTCCCTCAGTTCAAAGTCCCCAAACAGATAGTATATATACATGCAATTCAGTGCAGAGATAGGACTTGGCAGAAGCTGCCAATAGATAAGTGAAATAGGGCCAGAGTGAAAAGACCTATCAGTCCCTAAGGGGCTTAGCTGCAGGATTCTGAAGCTCTAAACTGGCGGTGGTGGAGGGAGATAGTTGACATTGGTTTTAAATTACCCAAGATTGCCTTGTGGTTTCAGTCTGCAGGGACGCCAGCAGACAAGATGTTTGTTAAAACAAGTGCAGGCATTGAGGCAGATTGGGGCAAAGAGCAGACCTGCGATTTCCTAGCCAGACAGAGCAGGTTGGAAAGCTGGTAATTGCAGAATTGGCAGAGGGGCTAAGGAGGTCTTGCAGCAATGATATCTGCCACTGGGACTGAAGCAGTGGCGATGCTGGAAAAGGGCTCACTTTCCTCACTGGGAGGATATTCTATCTGGTGCCGTACAAGCTCACGTCACACTAATGGTACTTTTGTTCATTTGCTTGCTTTGTAACATGGCGTGCTTTATGTAACTCTCTCAAAATGACAGGGTAGAAAATGACTAATAATTATGTAGTAGCTTGTAATTTTTGCACAGGTGCCCTGGGTTAGGTGCCAACCCTGTTCTGCACCTGCAAAGTCCTGAGTTCATGTTCTGTTTGGGAAACTTTCCAGTTTTCTTTCTCTGCATTATGCCATGTCAAACAAAAGTAAAATCCACAAAAAATAGCCAACAGTTTGACAAAACAATACATCTCCAAAGAGAAACGAAAAAAAAAAAAAAAATACAAAAAGAGGGTAATGCACCAAAAAGTCTGTGTCTGGCTTCTATGAAGCAGAGGTGGTGGGGCCTTTTGCATATCTGTGCCCTGGGGCCCATGGTCTTAAAATCCGCCCATGAACTTAAGAAATGAAGTCGCCAGTTGGAAAGCAGCCAGGCATCTACAAAAGCAAAAGAATTTCACCAATGTAATCTTGCAAATGAAAATAAAATGCTGCAAAACGCAACAAAGCAATTTCAATCGCAACCTCACTAAGGAGCCGCACTCTGAACATGTTCAAAACACCTTATTTTCCATTTAATACCTTACCGCTCTGCTTTTTCAATATTCCATTTCCACTCTCACTATCCTTCCTACACTCATTCACTGGCTTTCAGGGAGAGGACTGCGTGAATAGCACTCCGCTACAGTACCAAACTTTGACACACACGCACACAGCTTTTAATGCTTAAAGTTTACTTTTGTTACAGGTGCAATAACAAAAGGCCTTTTAAGTCTGACTTGAAAATCTTTAGGAGAAATTGGCTCCAGCATTGAGGGGTTGAGGTATTGATTCTGGCCTCTGGCTCAGTCCAGGAAAAGATGGATAGATTTCTTTGAAATGCACTCTGCGTGAGAATATAAAGACTATTGTGTGTTCTGGCTCAGGAATAAATTGTTTCATGACATATCTAGGGCCACCTTTTTAGCTTCAAGCTGCCTGCTTCTCTTGAAAGGGGAATGTTGACAGGGTGGAGCACATTCATCTGTAGTCCCAGACTACCCACACCTCATAGAAGCTTTTATTGAAAGTTAAATCTCCTTCAGAGAGTTGGCAGCCTCTCGTTGGGATATCTATTTCAGCAGCTGTCGAGGCTGATTATATGGGGGTTGTGCCACACACTGGCAGCGATATAAACCTCCTACGGAGAGAAGGACCATTATGATGCCATTGATTGATGCATTCATCTGCATGCATGTGTACAATCTCTTGACTCAGAAGCAGCAGTTTGCACTGATGGCATGCAACATGTGAGCAGTGATACAGTTCGTCGTTGATTTATGGCGCTCACGATGGTGAAGTCACACATACTAGAATGATGCCATGCATTCCCTGCAGAACAAGATGCTTTAATGTTTACCTGACAGAACACATCAACAACAGATCGATAACGACTTGCAGGCATTATTGGAGAACTTCCCAATGAAGTCTGATACCAAGAGCCCCAATCAAAGCAATGCAAATTGATTTATTGCTTGTTCACACCCTGCTACAATGTCTTAATGGTTAAAAGGGTTCAGCAAAAGCAACGAATGTGGAGGGTACTTGGATGTTGTCAATAAAAAAGCAGAATGGGCTTGTTCCACCCACTGTTTTATAATACTAGATCCATAGAGAATCAATAACAACACATGATACCAAGAGACTATATAGTGCAATCTGGTTTATACACTTTCATTTACTATTAGATTTGTAATTACTCTGCCAAAAATTCAGACTGGTTGCAAAAAATGTATTAAGTTCACAAGTGCGAATGCAAACAAAAACTGTAGAAATCTACTGCTTTAAAATCTATTTCAATGCTGTAATGCCTTGCTGTTTTCTTTCACTCAAAGAAAATATAAAAGAAGAAAAGGTCATGAGTAAGTGACAGCATTGAGGAATCAGACTTTGGTCCAAAAAAGGGTTATATCATGATACATAAACAAGTGGGACAAGAAAACGACAGATGACTGCAACAGACCTAATGCCAAACGGCTTGATATGCAGCTGCAGGATAGAGCCATGATCTGTTGTTTGGAGACCAATAACAGGGAAAACAAACACGCATATTTAGATAAAAATGGTCAATAAGCATCATGGAATGTGTTTTCTTTTTTTTATCTGGTGGAACAATTCATAGGTCAAAGTTAAAGATAATAGTGAGACTTGCTGTGCTTGCCTCATTGACTCCAAAAGAGCTAACGCCAGAGTCTGGCTCCTTGAATGCTGTCACTGACTCACGACCTTTCCTCCTCTCATATTGTCCTCGCCTTAACTAAAGGAAATGTTTTAAGGGACCCTGTGCAACACCCTTATGTCTCTTTGCCAAAAAGAATTGAAGCTTGAAGTGTCATAGCTAAGGAGAAAACTAAAGGTGTTTTGTGCAACCAGCCCCTGGTTTATAATCAATAGGCTCCATCCTCATTTAGGGTTAGATTTGTTATTACTTAGCTAAAACGTCAGGCTGGTTGCATAACTGTCTTAAGTTAAGATTTTCCTTAAAGTCAGAGTTAAGCTTTCCCTTAAATAAAATTGGTTGCACAACATAACCTGAAGTCTACTCCTTAAGGTTTCTCATAATGAAGAATTTAAGGTTTTACTTCTTATCTTGTTGTCTTAATGAAACTCTTAAAGTTAGTTAAACCATTGCACAAGAGCAAAGTAGGTCCCTCAGATAAAAAGAAATTAAACCTTATCTGTCATACTTATGGAAAAAACTAGAGGTGGTTTGAGCAACTGGCCCCTGTGTTTTAATTGGGACTGTATCACCTTTTGTCGTAACATAGCCTACAGCTAAACACATCAGATTATGACTGTGGTTAAAAGTGAAGGTGAGCATTGGAATAACACATTCAATGTAAGCAATATATTTTATTGACATATCCGGAAATGTATGTAATAGACACTGAAATGTGTTTTGTTTTTTTTTTACTTTAATGTCTTTGGAATTCAAATTAACTGAGCAACAAGAGAATCATTAATAGGACAGATCTGTTAATGATGTCTTTGAAGGGGATTTCAAACTGACACCTCAACCCTCTCATTTTCCTAATTTATTATTAAACACCTAGTTGACATTAAAAAAATAATTAAACAACGACCGGGCTCTGCTTAGTGCATATTCTTTTTGAAGGATTTTTTTTTTTTTTTTTTTTTTTTTTGCCCTCAGTGTTCGAAAAACTCCCTACGCTCCCATCACCCACTGACTCGGAATACATTTCACTCCTCGCCAATGCCATTGATTTGAATATCAAACACCAATAAAAGCCACCTCTTTGAGTTTGTTTGAGCTCCGCCATGCTGTGAGAAGGAAGGTGGGCGGCACAGGGCAAAGGATCTTGGAACTATTGAGTCAAAATATTGATGGAACGGAGCCAGTCCCCGTGACGCTGCAGCCAAAGACTCATGTTAATGTTCTCCAAGTTACATCTTGGCAACACAAACATTTTTATTTATTTAGACAGAAAGCATGATGTATCCTAAATGTTCTTTTCAGAGCTGCCTCATACTCTCAGTTTTACACAGTCACTCCAGGGAGGTGGAGGATGACCACAAGGTTCCTGGTTTTGGCCACAAATAGTTCCAAGTGGACCATGGGGGGTTAAGAGCCTTACTAAAGGGCATGTTGATGGAGGTTCAAGAGGATTGGTTATTCAGAAGTCCTCACCCAGATTCTCAGCTAGTGTTGGGAATAAGTTTCCAGCCACCTGTTACTGCTGCTTCACAGTAAATCAACAGTCAACATTATAGTACTTTGCAGAGGCTGTGCTGCTGTCAGATCTTTTGCTCAAAACTATGTCATAACTAATTATACAGTACAGCTGTTAAAGAATGCTATCGATCTTAGCATATTAGCTCAGCGGGAAAAAGAAATGCAAGTGGAGAGGACAGTGAGTATCAGCTTCAAAATAGGCTATACTTTAAGTATCAAAAGTAAAAGTACTCACAGTGCAGATGGGGATTGTTGTTTTAACATTAACCTTTTTTATTGCAACCATTTTGGTTTGTCATAAAAGGAAAAATAAAAGTTTTACTAAGCGTCATACATAAACTTGAGAAAAAAATGTTTTATTCATTTATTCATTTATTATCAGTATTCTGGGAAAAATTTTCATGATTTTTTTTTGTCTGAATTACCAAAACTATGTAAGAAAGGTCATTAAATCATTCAAATCATCATAAATTGTGAATATATTACAGCCCACACACAATGGCATTTTTAGTCCTGTGTGTCATTAATCCTGACTTCATATGGGTTGAAGCTCTGCTAGCCACTGGGCTAATTTATGCAATGGAAAATGTCATAGACAGAAGCTAATAATGTTAGCATGTTGTATTTGTGTCTAGTTATAAGACAATTTGTTGATGAACCTTGTGTTATTTAGCTGAATTTTGAGACATGCTGCTGCTGTTCGTGGTTTTATATGAATAAAAGAAAGGCCGCTAAAATGCTATAGGCTTGTGCTAAGAACAAAGGTCACCTCCTCAAAGACATAGATATGCAAATTTGGCAAACTTGTTTATATCTGTTGTCATTTTCAGTTGTAACTGTAACATATAGATATATAAAGTTGAACATGGTGGTCAGACCATTTTGTTATTTCTGTTGTGCTTATTTTATGTTGCTGTACTAAAGTCTTTGATAAACCAAATCTAGCGGCATGGAAGCTAGGCAATGTACTGCAGCTTAACATATTTCACCTAAAAAAAAATTGTATCAGTTTACGTGTGCACAATTATCTTAATAATTGCTCCGCTTTACCTTACACAGTAGCTGATGGAGGCAGCAACTCTATTGGAGTCTGATGTTTTTGATATGACGGCTTCAAATCCCTGTCAGTAAGGGCTGTCTTACAATAAGGTAAAGCGGTGAAAATGTTCTTTTTTTTTTTTTTTTTTTTAGGTGGGCCTTTTTTTAAGGTGTCTTAAAACTAATCTATATAATACAATATAATAATATAATGAAGCTGATTTTTGTATTTGTGCTTTAAAATGTTATCATTAAGCCATGTTTAATGTGTATTTTAGTTGTGTTTTGAATCAATCTTAACAACAGTTCACAGAAACCCCACCATCGACCAGCGTTTTGGAGGTTTAACTGTAGAGGGACACACACACACACAATGGTGTAGGCAAAGTGCGAAGGCTATTACGTTGGCTCTGCATAGAGCCGACACACAACTAATCCGCCTTTAGCTTCACACATAACAGGACACCTAACTAACACACAGATAGCCTACTCTCATCCTAACAACCTGCCTTTGTATAAAGGCTGTAGGAGGCAATAAAGCTCTCAGCAATCCCTCACCCTTTTACCTGTGGCACTTTGGCAATAACTCGCTTTCTCCACGTCCACCCCCTCAAAAAACCCAGACAAAGCAGCAAATATATCATTAGCAGCTGCCCTATGGAGCTGGATATTAATTATCCTGTGTTCTCCTCGTTTGGCCACTCATTTGCACGTGTACTGTAAATGTCACCAGAGAGATAAATGGGAAAACAAAAACCCCGGCTCGTAGCCTTTATGCAGCAGAATGTCAGAGGGAGCTTGTAAGAGATGAGATATTGGTTTTGGCCTGGCATGGATTCTGGCTCAAAGGACATTCCCAGAGGCAATAAAATTTGTATGTCGTCTGTGTTTAGAAACTTATTAGCAATGAGCAACAACAAATATTTTCAGATTTGTATGCTGGCAAGAAGCAGGATAATGTACAATACATCTGTTAACAAAGACCAAATGTAATCATATATCTGATGCAGCATAATATCATTTTATCCAATTCTCCTCTAAGACGTCTGCTTGCTTTGAAAACAGCTTCCCACTGTGTAAAAAACACCTTTATGTTTCACTCCTTTCCAGCCACATATTGTTCTGACATGCCTTTTTTTGTAGATTTATGACTGGATTGAAAAGCACTTTGGGGGGGGAAAAAAAGCTCAACTCTCACATTCTCAGTGTGGCCTTTAAGGTGCGAGGAATAAAGGAGTATTTGTATTAATCGATCACACGCCAGCCTGGTTGAAGCCTGGCCCTAATGGTTGCTTGCTGTCATTTTGCAAGCAGCTTGTAAAAAGGATTAGAGTGGCTCCGTGAAGTAAGGGCGCATGAACAGCAAAGTTCTGTGGCCGGCAAGGAAAATAAATCAATTTATCTCTGATGGTGGTGCAGTTTTGGAACATAATGCCTAACGATGATGGAGTTTGGACACTTCATACTTGTCATTGTGAAATTGGACTGCCGTGTTGCTAATGATGGTAATGTATGTTGTGCCTCGCCTCCTACAGTAATCCTTCACTCTGTCTCACTTAAATGCATCTCATTGTCTGGCATATTGCATTATGAATACCGCTGGGTGGGAAAAAAAAGGAGAATATAATTTATATATTCATTCATTTGAACAGCAAGTTAATGGAAAAACTGTATAACCATATAAATTTCCTCCTTTTGTCACAGGCGATTGTAACTTTGAGAAGCCGCTGGCAGCGTGCGGGTACAGCCAAGGCAGAGACGACGACCTTGACTGGGAGCAGGCGAATACCAGAGAGAAGTCTTCATCAGATCCGTGGATGCCCTCAGGTAAGGACAGTGACATTAGCTCGTGTAAAGTAGAAATGATGCTTCCATCCATATGGAGAAAACATCACTGCGACAGTCTGCACATTTGACCCTGTCTGCTGAGTAAGAAGCAGCACTGAGCAACGATTACTTTTGCATAAAATTATTGAGTATGTTAATTAGGACTCACTTTTCAGAAAAGTATTCAAGCCAGTGAGAAAAAACAGATTGTATTTAACAATTTTGACCCCCATCATGCAACACAGTATCCATTTGGAAATTGTGACATGACATGCACTATGACATCCGCCATGAATAAGAGTATTCTTGAACACGTTAATAGTACTTGGCTAAAGTGGATAAGCTATATGCATTATAAATATTCCAAACATTCAGCGTATTTGACAGAACATTTACATGACAAATCTTTGTCTGTAAGGTTTTTCCACAGAATTATATTTATTTCCGAATGGCCGCTTCAGTCTGATGATTTAGGTGTTTACAGGCATTTTTCTGATTAGGCTATAAGTCTGACTTTAATTGGAATATACTGTAAGGCTGCATGTAAACAGCTTAATGTTACAGACTAATAAATATTGATTACAGCTTATGGATATGTACTACTATTTGAGCTTGTAAGCATAAACTTTAAGTAGAGGACATCTACATTTTTCTCTAAACTTTCAACACTAGTTTCTTCTTTTGTATTATTGGATGAAGGGTTGGCTGCTGTGACTCCATCCCCTAATGTTTTCTCGAAAGCCCCAGATCTGTTCCTCAATTATTAATAATAATAATTCATTTTATTTATAGAGCACGTTTCACAATTTTTAAAGAGACAGAAACAAAAGCTAAAGTTAATTAAAGTCAGTAAAAACTGTACAGAATAAGTAAAATGACAATCAGTAAAAGCAAGACAGTTAAGTGAGAAATATCAATAAATCAATCAAAATCAAACTAAAACAAAGCTCCTATTTACTTATATTTTACAAATCAGAACAATAAATTGTGAAGACAGTAAAACAGATAAAAAATAGCAGCACACACAACTCCAAAAGTCCTAAACAGTATATAGAGGTGCATTGTTGTGGTGAGGATCCACAAGCAAACATCACACTGGCACTCAGAGATGAATAAACCTATCCAGTGTGGGCAAAATTAACAGAAAAAACCTGTTTTAGGTACGGACGCTTCTGATGGGGTTGTGGCTGAAATGCTACAGCTGTTTCTGTTCATGTTTCTCACATTTAATTTGTTTTTGAGGACAATAAATCCCCACCAAAATAGCATTTTAAATGGTGTGCGATTTATCTTTTATATGGGTAGAGGTAAGTCCGCTAGCCACTCGGCTTATTTTTGCAATGTAAAATGTCAAAAGCTTGTGCTAATAATGTTAGCATGTTGTATATGAGGGAAAAGCATGTAGTATAACAAAATAGTTTTACTGGTGAACCTTGAGTGTTATAATTTGGTTGGTTTTGTACTTGTGTAAATGTGTTTAGGTGTGTTTTTAATCAATTGAACTTTTCAGAAACTTTACACAGGGGCATAGAAACCCCACTGACAACTAGTGTTTTGGAGGTGTTACTGCAGACACAACACCGCACACTTGCGTAGGCTCTGCACAGACCCCATGTACAAACATAAACCAGCCTTTACTTGGTGTTGTTGGAAATCCTTGATGTGCAATTAGAGCAGGCCAGATTATTATGGCATAGATTCAAATGTATCAGATTTGTCAGCTGAACATTCATTCTCTGAACTCGACTCCAGCACCGTCTAACAAAAATAGATTTCAGGATTAGTAATGCTGTCTATGCCAAATTTCTACTACTCTACCTATGTTATGTTAAAATAGTAACGTCAGACAATTTTTGCCTTTTTATAGTGACAGAAGGGAAAATGAATCATCAGCAACATTTGGTGTGTGTTATGGATTCAGAATGATGACGGCAGTTGGAAAACAATTAGATACAAATTCATGTTGTTTCTCCCAGATGATGTGAAGATCTTCAGGAGATCTGTTTTCTGGAGTGGTTTGAAAAATAGTGCATATAGCTGCAGTAAACTGCAAAAAAATCCCCTCCATGCACCTGGACCCTCTAGGTTTAGGCTGAACGTTTGCAATGTCTGGTTTTGCCCCTGATTATCAATATGAGATGTTCCTGAAATATCTTTCCACCTGAGTATCTACCACCCTGGAAATTTTGGACGGCCACATGAGCCGAGACAAAAGCGACATTTGATATCAAAATGCTCAGATCCATTTTAATTAAAGAAGTCTCTTTGTCAGCCACATATTGAAATTCATTAAAATGCTTTCCCTGCATTTTGTGTCTGTTGCACACAATTTGTCTCTTTAATGTTCCATTGATCGCCTTCCATTTGATTTGAAATGCAGAGATATCACCGCCACCAAGCAGGAATTAGACTAATGGAATGATGTTTTTTTGTGTGTGTTATAACAAAGGTAGCGTTGCAAACTAATGGATATTGTTTTCCTCCCCTATCTGACGCCTAATCTCACAAAGGCTGCATCACAGATAGATTGCACCGGGCCCCCCCAGTGACAGAGGGGGAATTAATTAGCAGGCCCTCACTAATTTTAAGCAGCCAGTGCCCAGACCTGTTTGTGTGTACATCAGAATGATGTGTGTTGAACCGCCCCAGAGAAATTACTTTCCATGGAGGGGGAAGTGTCTGCTTTTTCTATCGCAATTGATTAATGTCAGGACACATGGAGGCTGGGCAAAGGTTACAGCGAAATCTGGAAAAGCCTTGACCTACAAATTAACACCTTGCGCACGGTCTAAATTTAACATATCTGATTAAAATCCCATGTCTGGTTAAGAGGCGTCCCTGATTGTGCTTCCTAGTCTGAGTACTCTTCAGATGGGCTTGTTTTCTACCTGTGCGTCTTGAATTGCACGTAATTAACAGGTTGCAGCTCTTTCTCCATGTCTCAGTGTGAGCACTCAACCTGCCGTGCGAAATTGTAATCTCTCCTCTTTGACCGCATTGAAAGGGATGTGAAATGTAGTGTACTTGACGGATGAAATTGTTTTAGGGCTACTGGAGAGGGTGTTGATGGGTTGAAATGCATTTAGGTGAACACCACACTGGTGGAAAAGCTATCTCACCTCTGATTGCTGTCTCACTCTCAACCTGTACTTATGAATCCTCACAAAACGACCTTATCATACTCACAGGACAGATTGTTCCGAACAGAAGGCATGGCTACGTCAGACACTTTTGAAATTGGTTAGAGACAGTTATGGGATGTTCTTAATGTCTATATAAATGTGTGAATAAAGTGATGATTAAAATCTGGCTCAGTTTTGAGAGCAAATTGAGCCCTTCCAGATGTTAAACATCTAGCTTTCATATAAGCTCCGACACCAGTATTTCTAAGCACTTTAGACGATTCAGCACCTGATGATTTAGCACGAATGCCTAAGTTCAGTGGTAATGTAGGAGATACTTCTTAATCTTGGAACCCTATCGGTCTGACAGCGATTAAGATTTGGGGATGAGGGCCAGTATTTTGTGCTGATACAGTGTAGCCAGCAGATACCCAAGCCAAGACTTCCTCTTATCTATGGCAATGGCATTTTGGTCATTGGCATCTTGGTTTTTTTTTTTTTTTGGAGCCAGAAATTTCCATATTTCGTCGAGGGGGTGGAGCTGTGGAGGACTGAGGGGTGGTTTGACTGAGAACCCGAGGAGACTATGTAAGACAACCCTTCCCCTAATTATATGTAACTTTAGGCCCTGGCAAAATATATAGGTAAATTATATGAAGTGTCATCAATGCAATTTTTAAATAGCTTTTTTAAGTCTGCCTGTGTAGAAATAAATGGAATATTGATATGATTCTTGCCTCATTAAAAAAAAAAAGCTGCACTGAAAGAGCAAAAAGTAATGAAAGATGAATTTCAACAAAGGAATATTTTAATACAAGTCAATCTCATGTCCAACAAATAAAGACAGGAGAGAACAGAAGTAGTGCGACTATAAATAACACCTAAATAAGGAAGAGGTTCTAAGCATAGTTTTCTATTATGTGACTTTTTTAGTACAAACATTTAACCATCTGTGTGGCAGATGGCCACAGATTTACAAACAGAAAATCTACCTGCATTTAACCCTTGGCGAGTTTTAATTTTGGACCCTGTTGCGCCTTGGTTCACACGCGAATGATCTATACTTTGCGGACTACAAATGGACTGAAAAACAAAAAAAACAGAACACTTCCAATACCCAAGTACCATCCTGTCACCGTTTATGGGAAAGTAAGGGTGTATGGATTAGGGTGGTGTAGCATGACTTTTCCAGAGTTGTTGTTTTGTCATAGATATACAATTAATGTTCGTCTTTTTATTAACCAAAATCACAATCTTTCACTAATCATAACAGAGTGCTCTAGTTGTTTAACCCTAACCATACTCAACTATAGTTTGTAGCCATGACTAAAATCTATACAAACCATAACCATATCGTAGCTGCCATACACCAATATTGTAGAAAGGGAGAATTTTAAAATATTGGCACTGGATGGAAAATAAGATGTTCTTAAATATAATCCAGGGTTCTGCAGAATTGTCAAGATTTGATGTCTGTGGGGTTTAAACTCCAGTATGAAACCAATATTGCCAGTATGACAAAACAGACCAGATCTGAGTGCCTTAAAAGGAAAAATGCCAAGTTTACAAGTTAAACTGTTTAGATTTGAAAGCTGCACATCGTCTATTATCTGCTTGCAAAAACATGTCTCAAACGCTTTTGAAATCAATAGAAAACATCCTGAATTGAAGCACTGTGTCATTGTGGTATGTGTAGAGAGCACACTCATGAGAGGACTTGTGCAGAATTTGATGTCAGTCTGCTGAGGTCTCTCCTTCATCTTGCAAAGCTAATGCTGCAACCAAAGGCCAAACTGGCCTGATTCCATCCCAACATGTAAATAAAACTAAAAAGCAAAATGAAATGCAACGAAGAAAGCAAGCCCTCTGGTCAGATGAAGAAGAGCCGAGCAGTGCCCGAAACTCTTGGTTGTTTACGACAACCCGCTCCCTACCTAATTGCTACGTCTGGACGGAGAGCAGTCTTGTTTATCCCTCCGCGCAGCCCTGATTGCATGCTTTGGCTCCTTTAGGGTGGCTCAGCCCAGTTCTGAGGCTCTGCATGTCTTGGGCACTCCCCAGTGTGTTCCCTCTCTTGAGCCAACTGGAGAACCCCCCGGCAGAACTGTCACTGTCATTCCTGCTGCTACCAACGAGCCTCATCTGTCCTGGACAATGATATTAAAAGCGTTTGAGCCAAGACGACACTCATTTAGCCTTAGAGGAAGGAGCTGGACGCACTTCTGTCAGAGTGAGATGTTGGCCTGGCCTGTATGTTATTTGGAGAGAAAATTACACGCTTGAATATGTGAAGACACATATATCAAAAATACTGATTTCTGAGTTCCCAGCCTTCTCTCTGTTGTTATGAGCTCTCCAGCATGGTGCAGCGGTCTCAGACAGGGATGGTTGGAGCTGACTCGGTCAAGGAAGTTTGCAGTGTGGTGCTGCACAGGGTGTCCAGATGCCAATAAGACAGAAGCTGTTTTTAGTGGGTCCCAGCTGGTGCAGAGGCTGCCTCCCCCTCTGATGGTGTCATGCATGTTGCCAGCAGTAGGCTGCTGCTCCCTGACTCTCCCCTGGGACTCGTTCTGGGGAATAATGGCAAGGGGAGGAGGAGAAAGAAGGTCCTCTAACTGAGATTAATTAGGGTTTTTGTATTATGCTCGGCACAATAGCAAAAGCAGCTCCGGCTAAATGACGTATTGTTGTATTCTTAATGTCTGCTCTAAAAATGTTGTGGGAGAGAAATTGAATGTTTTTGTGTCACTGTTGCACAGAGTCTTTGTTTTGATAGCACGCCCTTGGTCGATAATGACACCTAGACAATAGTGAAGGACTGGCAGAATGAGGTTCCTCATAGGGTAACGGTGATCGTCTCCCTTTCTGGTTCTTTCTTATCAGGTTCATAATGCGTTCATGCAAATGCAGCTCACTCTTGAACCCAGAAGGGTGCCTTTCTTCAGAGTGCGGCTGCTGCATATGGATAAGACAGATCAAGTCAAACTGTTCCCCTTTTTGACCATTTCAATCATAATGAATTGACAAAGACCCTCCGCCTTACCTGGACGACCAAGTGTTGTTTACGGCGCTGTATGTGCCGTTCAAATGAAGGAGGAGGAGGATAGCCACTTAAAATATGAGAGGAGAGAACACCCACTGACTGAAGGACGTCAGAAATTTAATCAGAATTTAAATCACATCAGCAAAAGATGGGATTTGCTGTTGAAGAGGGAGGGGGAATAAGCTAATTGCTTTTGAGCCATTCACAACTTTGTGTGAAAATCACACCTTGCACGGCGTTGGCAAGGTTGCGAGGTTAAGGAGAAACCCCATTATATGATTAAGGGACGAAACAGAACAGCAAATTACGACGTCTGATCAATTGGTGAATTAATTCCCGGGAATGACAAACTGCGATTTTCAATTTAGCATGTTTGCAGGGTTGAGAAGTGTACCGTGTTTGGAGCAAACAGGATTGTGTGCATTACTATAAACAGGATTATGACAGCACACTGTACTGTCATGATGGAGGACATATTTGCATAGTGTATCTTTTCCCATTAGTGTGCATGGTATGTACAATTAAGGCTAATGATGCAGTGAGGTGACTCACATGAACACTCTCTGTTGTGTAATGGGTTTGTATCAGGCAAATGGGCCATTATATGACCCATTTATTGCAGTGCAGCGCCAATAGTGCGTACTGCATATTAAGATGACATATTAAGCCATTAAGAATTGCTGTTGATTGACATGCAGCAACAAAGGATGCTGTCATGGAACATAATAAGGGTCAGTTGTTCCACCCGACTAAAATGACAGGGCTGAAACGTGTTCCGCATGATGGATGGTTTTGGGTGAATGTGTTTGACACCGTCAAAGAAACCTGGCAGCTCCTTCATATGGAGAGCCCAAACTTATTCAGTGTTACTTTATCAGGCCGCCTTTCATGTTTCAAAGGACACAGGGAAAGTTCTTGGAAATTGAGTGGAGGCCACGGCTGTTCACATTAACAGCCTAACCCTCACAGCGAGAGCATTTTTGATTGGTGGCAGACAGTGAGAATAGCCCTGTCTTCATTGACATTTCCGAAGCGGCAGCCGTGCTTTTCTGCGGTGGTGACCTCTGTGAATTTTATTAGCAAATGAGACCTGGAGGGTTTGGGTTTAAAGAGCGCCCCTTCATTCTGATTTCCCCCACATAATGATTTTCACAGAGTTCAGGACCTGAATGGAGGAGAAATAATGAGCGCTAGTCATTACTGCAAATTATATCCTCTGCTCAGACCATCACTCAACTGATAATTAATCTAAATACCTTCAGCCTATAGACTTTGATGATGAGGATTAGACAGTACCCTATTTGTGTGAACTAAATTATATCAGACTGTATTCCCATTAAATATACTTTACGTCCTTTTTGGTAAAAGTAACCAAGGGAGAAAATACAATACATAAATGTAGCCTCTTAACTACTACCTTGTCCTCTATCCTTTTTATAAAGTGCACTCATGTGATTACCTCTGTGCAACTGTGTGTTTAAGGAAAATCATATTTGCACATTGGTGTGCTGGTATGCTTTTTGGAGTAGCGTCATCAACATTTTTCATTCTTACAATCAAACAAGGAAGCATGAATGCAAAAAAATTGCGGTTAATCGGATTCATGTGGCGTTTGCCTCAGGTCACTATTCTGTCTACACCAATCCACAGGCTCCTCCTGCTTTTTACAATGATTACAAAAAAGACTACAGATATGAGGCTTTACTGCAGGAAATTATGATGCAGTTTTGTCACATTGTTGGAGTCTTGAAAAGCTGTCATTTCTAAATTGAGCTTTATTGTTTTGCTAAAGCAGGAATTCATACTGTATATCTGACTTATTAGTCTTTCAATGGATTATTGTCATTAACTTTTGCCTGTTTCCTTAGGATTATGTCAAACTAGTAATGATCGCTGTGAGAGACTTATTGCTTTGATGGAACTGGGTTTTGGTGGCCACCAAAATGTTGTGCTACTTAATAATTAGGTGCTGGAAAAAAGTGTGAAATCATGGACTATCACCTCCCAGAAGTCCCTCATACATGGCTGCTCCCACGTACAAGGGGCTTGTCTTTCCATTCTCACTCACAGAACAGGCCTACGTCACCTTCGATAGGAAATAATGACGGCAAGTATGGTGTCTGCAACAGAAATAAACCCGCTAATGTTTTGAACGTCCCTCGCCATGCTTCTTGGAATGTTATTGCGAAAGGAGAAGTTGCATAACAGTACTCAACAGGAAACGCAGTCATCCCTCAATTGTGATTCATTAGCATTTAGAAAATATTGCTTAAGTTTTGCACAGATCTGTAATGGAAACCCTCCTGTTAATGTCCATGGCGGCCTACAGAATCCCTGGAGCACTCTATATCTGTGTGCATCATTATACCGTTAAACCACTAATGATTTTTTTTTGGATTACTAACTTCCAGTTGAACCAGTTGCTGGAAAAGTATTCATCCCAGTAGAAAACTTTTTTGTATTCATTCTTGGTTTGACTTTCAGAGAGAATACCACATGAATTTAGGGGGTTTCGAGAAGCATAATAATGAATATGTAATGTTGTCAGTGCACAGCCTCAAATAAAAACCGATGCAGCAGAATCAGGCCCCCAGGAATGCATCTCAGCTCGCTTCCAATTTTTCCCAGTGGCCACTTGCAGTATTGCAGTGAAGAAAATCCCCTGCAGCCCAAAAAGCGTTTTCACCATTATACTACCATTATAAAAGAGACATCTATAAAACTTTTGACAGGAAACCTCACACTGCAAACAATGTCACTTATATGTCTCTATATTATAAATTTCTGATCAATGGAGGTTATCATCACCATGTACAGTCTTTGACCTGAGCTGTGACTTGCAGGCAGGGACAGAGGGAGGAGCACTACAGCTCATATTCATTGGGGCACAAACTGCGGAAGTAAACGTGAGAGCTAAAAAATTTATTTTGGTGTATGCGCAGATGAGCAATAACACTGGACTAAATAGTAGCCACCTTGGGTCTGAGATCTATTTATTATTGTATATCCATGAGCAGAACCAAAGATATTTTTGTTTTTATTCCATATATTTCTCTTTCAGTCAAAACGTGACATCTGACAGTTAGGTTAGAGATTCGATGTATTATTCTAGCAGCTAATACACCAGAGGTAAAGAGCGAGCTACAGGTGTCTGGTAAGCTCACCATTTTCTATCTCTGCAACCCCAAATTGTTTTTATTTTTAAGCTTTTTTAGCTCCAACTGATGCTGACATGTGATATTATTGGAGGCAATTAATCAGATTTTATGCAGCTCTCTGTAGGCTTTACAACTCTTTCGGTATGCAGTACTCCTCAGCACCTTTTCACTAAGTTGTCCTTTAATCAAAATAAAACACTCGACTAATTACAGAAACTCACTAAAATCCATCCAAGAGATCATTGGGGCAACAACCAAATGTGAGGAAATTTTTGTTTTTTTGACATCTTATCATCTGTGGTCTCTGACAACAAGTTGTCTGAAAGTAGATGTGTGGTTAATACTTTTATATGTAACAGCCCTTATTCAGGCAGTGTCCTTGTTAATAATGTCTAAAATCCTCTAATATAATGAAGACTTTTCCATTTCAGCAGTGTGCACTTCTTTTCTGAGGAACACCAACATCAATGTATGTAGCTTCTGTGGCAGGAACATTTAATCTTTTACTTATTCATTTTTTATACCAGTCTCCATGTTCTCCATGTTCAGCCATCATTGTAATGGAAGGTGAAGGTGGCCTACATTGAAATAATAATAAATCTGTTCCTCTGAATACCTTAGACAATAGCCGAGCCCTGGCCTTTACAGAGTTGCAGAGACAGGCCTTGAGTGTGCCGAGCTCTCTATTTTTAATTGGTCTTGAACACGGCATTGTTAAGGCACAAGAGATAGAGAAAGAAGAGGAGAGGGAGAGAAAACACCCATGTGCATCACTAGCACATTAGCACAGCACTAACACAGTGTCATTATAATTTGCTCTTAGTCTCGCTGGCTAATTAGCTTGTCATGGTGCAGCAGGTCCTGCAGAGTATGTGGTCATTAGGCTCTAAGAGCATAGAAACTGAATGACAATCAGTGTTCCCCTGTCATCATCTTCACTTCTGTGTGACAGTGACAATGGCCGCACGATGAGGCGGCGCGCCGACATTTGAAATGTATGTTTTATGGTGGTCAATAATGAGGAAAGCAAAGACTTTTTCCCCTTGTTGTGTTCAAGTTCACTGACCCAATTCAAGACGATTTTTAGGCCTCAAATTTGGTGACAGCAATTTCACAGAGTCATTGTTACGGTTCTGCAACCACCCTGGTAGTGAGGAAGAAATGCTCTGATATTTGCATGCATTTCTATCAAGCAATTGCGCTTTAATACCAACAGTCACTGCATTAAGTTTTATTAAACGAGAAGTGACTACTTACAAAGGGTACCTATTGTTTTATTAATATTTCATTAACGAAGTAGTAAAAAATGTACAAATGCCGCTTGAGGGATCTGATATTTTCATCTCTAATTACCGACGAAAAGCACTGCTGTGCATAAATCTCCTGTGCAACACTGTCACAACGTGGCTGTTTTGAAATGAAAAGTAAACAGCCTGTTTTAATCATAGAGGAAAGCAGTGGTGCCAGCGTCTTTGTCTTTGTAACACGAGCTACAACTGAACAATTCATCAACTGATTATTAGTGCTGGTTCGCATCACACCAAGGGTTGCTGATGCCTCAAAGGGAAAAAAACAAAAAATGTTGTGGGCACCTGAGCAGATGGCTGAATGTTATTAAAGAGACCTCACAGCCCTTATACAGAGGCACCTGGTTGGACAAACAAGTGTCTCAAAGTCGACTCATCTCCTGCCCTTCTACATGCACCTTACACAACTTCCTGCATAGCCTCAGAATTAATTAGCCTCAACGCTCAAATCGGAAACAAACTGAAAGTGAATAATACATTAAAAAGCTCTGGGAGAACAATAGTGCTGTTCACAATAGTAAATCACAACAGATCATGCTGTGCAGGACAATCTATAACACAGGAAAGCCACCATCATACAGTAATATACTGAATTCAAATATAAATGCAGCACTTTTGTTTTTGATCACATTTTTCACAAAGTCACATTAAAGATCTCAGACCTTTTTAATCCACACAAAAGATGCATTTCTCTAAGATTTTGATTGCAAAATTCTTAAAATCAGTGTAAGTGAGCACTTCTTCTTTAATCCATCTAACTGACAGGTGTGTCGTATCAAGATGCTGATTAACCATGGATGTATTAAAAGACCTGGATACAGCATTAGAGGCAGAGCCATGTTCATTCCTGAAAGTTGCTCAGTGGTGTATGAAGCCAAAAACGCTCTTTTTCTGCGGTATAAAATTACCCAGATATTCAGAGCTGTAGGGCCTGTAGAGCACATGACTCACGACAGCCAAGTGCAGCCAAGCACCTAACTTCCGCTGGCTGAATGGCTAACTTTCGGTTTAGCGCATCACTAGCTTTAATGGAGATAAAATGATTTAATCTTGCTGCTCTTCTAGAATCTTGAATTGTTATTTGGGAGGCTGTGGCTCAGAGGTAGAGCAGGTTGCCCCCTAATTGTGGAATTGGCGGTTCAATCCCCGGCTCCTCTGGTTAACATGTCGAGGTATCCTTGGGCAAGATACTGAACCCCAAATTGCTCTCAATGCTGCGCCATCTATGTGAGTGTGTGAATAGATACTGAGTAGCAGGTGGCACCGTGTATGATGGCCTCGGACACCAGTGTGTAAATGTATGAGTGATTGGATGACTGTAAAAGTGCTTTAAGTGGTCGGAAAACTAGTAAAGTTCAAGTCTTATTGGTAAGAATCAAACAAATTCCACACACTGTACTTAAAGCTCCCAGTAAATTTTAATTTTGCAACGTTTCAATCAGACATCTTCGTGAGGCATTTTAAAATCATCATCACAGACTAAACAATATAAAGGCACAAGCACATGATTGTTATCTGCTTTATTAGGAGACATTCAACTATCAGAGACAAGCTAAGCTAATGTTTGATATCACAAAGACTCAAACGTTAACCATAGCAAACTGTCAATAAGTAATCAACACAAAGTAGATAACTTAGTTATAACTTGAGTCATATTTTTGGTTATGAGGGGACAGAGTAGGACACAGTGGCCTTTATCAGCAGGCGAACTGCCGTACTGTAATGATGGTTTGCTGTTAGTTGTGCTGTTGTTTACTCTCAATTAAAAAACCTAGACACCAGCTACGTGTTGCCTACCATACCACAAAAAAATGGATAATATAATATTATACTGCATATAGAAAAAGGAAGTATGTAGTCCCCACTGCATACTGTTTTTGTAGTCTGTAGTAGGTGGTTTTGAATATAGCCCATGAGCTGTAGTTGAAACAATGGGAAAAAGCTAGTAACTAGAACATGAACTACAATTTTTTGTCAAACTGTTTCCAGCGCTGTCACGCTCATTTTATTAACTTGCATATCATCGTTATCTGAATGTATCAAAGAAATATTATTTCTCAAATTCTTAAAAAAAAAAAATATGAGTTGATATCAAGTTATTTTTTTCTTGATCAATGAAAGTTGATTAGATTCAAATGTAAGCCACAGTTTGTTGATACTCGGTGCACTTTCTGGCCCACATATTCTGTATTCCACTTCTGGCTCATGCCTTCCACACGATCCACAATCAAATGTGGATCATGTACACTTAACATGCATATATTCACCAGCAGTATAACATGGTTTCTGTGGTTCGTGTTTGTGGCTTCACTTCTGTGTGAGGAGTTATTATTAGTTCATATTAAAATGCAGCCCCTCGTGTGATGTGACGCTCGTGTGATCCAAAACATGATGAGATCCTTTTAAGAAACAACTTGGAACCACCTGACAGACAAAGCCGGGGAGGCTGACTCGGTGTCATCACAACGCGCTGCTCCTCCTCCTCCTCCTTCCTCTGCTCCCTCTCCTCCTGTTTCATTGTGTAAACATGACAGAATCCCCACTCGTTATCTGAAGCTGGAGACATCTGGAATTGGTGAGCGTTACAAGTGCAGCACAACAAGACAAGTGGGCAAGCTCGAGTCATTGATGGAACAAATAGGGTTTTGTGAGAGGCTGTTTGGCTGACACACTCGGGGACCCGCTGATTTAGTCGATGGTATTCACCCTTTTTTAACACCGAATCTGAGTGAATCACCAGATGTTAAATTTAATGACAAAGATTCACATCCACTGCAGGTTCAGCCCTGCTTCACATTCAGGAGAGCAGAGGAGCTTTCGGCTAACAGGTTGTTTGTCTCACCTCTAAGCAGAATGTGCCTTCGAGTTATTAGCACACTTCTAAAAAGAAAATGTATTTCAACATGAACTGAGTCTTTCTGGCCGTGTCTCAAATGCTGTTGCGATTTGTGCCATCTCATTACTGAGCCAAGCTAAATAGGATGATGACAAATAGAATGTGTTCTGCATCTCCTTGAAACTTTGCCAGTATAATAATTCTCACTTGTGTTTTATTGGCAAGAGGGGAGAGAATTAGATTAACCTTTAATATTGAACCAAAGTGATAAAATCTAAATGGGGCTTGCTTGGCAAATTTTTTGGCAGATTTTAACGTATTGATTTCTCATCATTTTCCCTCTCTGTGTCATTGAGGGGGAAAAACACTCACACACTTAGCATTTTTACGATTAGTCTGTTTTTTTGTCTTGGTGTTTTGATGAATGATAATGATCAGACACTTTCTATCAATCCAAAGATAAGAGCATTTTCTCATTAAGGGTCACATGCTGAAATTCTCAGTGCTAATAGAAAAGGTCTCGGCATAGTCATTTACATGCTTTCTGCATACTCTTATGAGATTAAGCCTTTTATTTACTTACCTCAGGACCAAATTGCTAGTAATATTCTGATTTGTGTCTTGGAGTTCTTTCTGTTACGTTAATAACCACCTGCCTCTAAACACCAGTGGATCTAAATTATGTTATTGCCAGGGATTAAACAGGGGAGCACCACATTAGTCTTTGGCATGTTTCTTTAATAACACATTACATGAGTTTCAAAACATAATCACACATTTTAGCTGTTAAAGGGGCGTTATATTAGTAAAAATGCACAACTCTCTCAAATCCAAATGCTAGAGTGATAACATTCAAATTTGTCAGGTCAAAGGCTATAAAGTCTGGAGCTGCTCCATAAAAAATGAATTCAGAAAGGTAACTTTTAACACGTTGGCTGAAGCAAAATCAGAGATGGGAGCATTTTTAACTATTTTATAATGTCTTATAGTTGAGTGTTGTAAGTGTATAACCTTTATATTTGTTTCCTTTATTTTTTACTGTAGCTGTTTTGGATTGGATTTGAAGAACTGGATTTCTGAACTTGAGGGCTAAATAAATACTGTTGGTCCTTCTTCCCAATTTAGACCATAGAAATCCTTTGAAAATATGTTTTTTGTATGTGTGTTTTGTCTTTTTGTTTTGTTTTTTTGCTTCTTTTTTGTGTCAAACCAAATTCTGTTAATTTCAGTCGCTGTGCATCCCTCTGCTTACACGGCATTAACAGCATTACCAATGTTTTGCCATTGCTGGATTTTTGATTTTCATGTAATGCCCTGGAAAATCACATGCTGACTTTAAGTTTATTCAAGAATATCTCGATTGCACCACTGATAAAGTTCCTTTTACAGTTTTTGGTTGTATCTCCCCAATTCTTGGGCATACGCCAGAGTATTTGCACTCGGCACAACACCTGCCCTTAGGGAGTGTCAGCTATGCTAATAATAAACAATTGGCCTTGCGCCTAAGATTTAGGATCAAGTGCGATTAGTTGTTAAGATCATTCGATGCATCTGGAGTTGACATCTCTTTTTTGTCTTGACAGAAATTTAAGAAAAAATATTAGAGAAATTTAAGATAACGTTGCTGCATGAGGGCTTTTGCTTTTCATAGAGCCACTGCGCTAGCTTGGCTAAATGCTTCCTCCCATATTTCCATTCCTTTGAAATAGAATACCAAACACCTTTTGTAGTTTATTCATGCCAGGTTGATGGGTTTGCGGTTGTATTTTGGACACTGTTGCCGGACTTTTTACTGCAAACATTAGTTTACCTGACACTGTTTGAACTGCGTGTTGGATATAACCTGCTCGACTCATGATATAACCTCTTGTTAATGTTGCAGGTTCAGCCTTCATGATGATGAACACGTCTGGACGCTTTGCCGGGCAGAAGGCCTTGCTGCTGACACCACAGTTAAGGGAGAATGACACCCACTGCGTTACCTTCCACTACTATATAGGAGGCAGAGACAATAGCCACCCAGGTCACCTAAATGTCTACATCAAGGAAAACAACAGCCCCATGGGGATGCCCGTTTGGAACGTGTCGGGTCCAGCCACTCGCTCCTGGGGACAGGTAGAGCTGGCCATCAGCACCTACTGGCCCAACTTCTACCAGGTGAGGAAATGCAGTCTGAATCCGGCTCTGTTTTGCATAATGTCTCATCAGAAAACTAGGTTGCTCATTGTGAGCAGCCTTTATAGTTAAGCTAAAGTCATTAAAGCCTGCTCGCTGGGTGGAGCAAGACAAATTTATTATTTGAGGAGGTCCAAACAATCGCACAATGGCCTATTCAAAACACCTAAGATTATTGATTTCTGGGGCTACCTCGGTATCCATGGTAATCTGTTCTCTCTCCCTTCTATCTGAGCCTGTTCTCTTTTTCCAATTCTGAAAACTCATTTTCACTTACCAATGCACATGACTGCTGGCCGGGGCAAGGTGATTTCACACTTGCCTGGCTATTAGTCTTCGCCGGGGCTTGTTCCACAAGTCCACCAAATGTTAATTGATGCAGAGAGACCCCTTAACCTCCCAATGGGAGACTGGTCCCTTGGTGAATTATTTCATTATGGCCTGGCAGAGCTGGTCCACGGTGGAGCTGAGGGGAGTCCTCGTGCTTGCTCATCATAGCCACCCTGATAACTTAGTTAACAAGGAACACCGCTGAGCTTCTCACTGCTGATTGCAAGATGGAGGCCTTAATGAGAGACACATGGACAAAAGAAAGGAAGAAGAGGAGGAAGGAAGCAGTATGGTGACCCCCGTGTGTGACATAATGATGCAAAGCCAGGCTGGTCAGATGTTTTGGTTTGTTTTAGTTCAGCTCAAAAGGTGTTTGGATTCATCGTACATTCAGACATGTGGCTGAAACGAATGCAGACCACAAGTTTAAGTGCTACATGTCATTGGTGTGTACTTTCTTTTTTAAATTGAAGGGACTCTTTACTGTCTTTCAACCAGCTTTGTGTGTAAACCAAAGCCTAGATATCCCTCCAACCCCCAGAAAAACTCTGCAGGATGACTTAAAATATGACATCCGGTAGAGTTTTGCTGGTTCATGGACTGTTGTTTGCACTGAAGGCTGAGCGTATACGTATTTTCATATTGCCCTGGCCTGGATCAGCTGTGGCTCAGAGGTAGAGCGGGTCGTCCTCTAATTGGAAGGTCAGCGGTTTGATTCCCAGCTTCTCTGGGCAACATGTCGAAGCATCCTTGGGCAGGATACTGAACACCGAACTGCTCCCAAATGCCACGTCATTGGAGTATGAGTGTGAGTGAATGATTACTGAGTAGCAGGTGGCACCATGTATGGTAGCTTCGGCCACCAGTGTGTGAATGTGTGTGCAAATAGGTGAATGAGACAGTGTAGTGTGAAAGCACTTTGAGTGGTCAATAAAACTAGAAACACAAGTACAATCCATTTACCATTCACCTAGTTGCCACAGAGGACACAATGAGTATAGAGGTGAATCAGGGAAATATCAATCAAGATAATGTTACTGTATTGCCTATTTATCTCCTAAAATGTCTGCAGTTCCCTGCTTAGCTGTAATAGTGAGAGTTTGTGAACAGGAAGTGGGCGCCATACTATTTCCTGCACATTTTCCTGCTGAAAAAACTAAGATCAAACACTAAAACTAAGCAGTGCTGATCAAATACAGAGTTCCCACGGTCACGAAATTCCTGGAAAAGTTATGACATTTGAAATACTGTTTTCCAGGCTGGAAATACTTTGAAATTAACAGCAAGTTTGGGGAAAATTTTGAATATGTATTGTTTTCATTATTGTTTAAATGTTTTCCATAAAATTCCCAGAACATGTCGAACATCACACAAAATACATTATTTTTAAATTCTGCGCTGCACAACCATGGATTGGATTGGCTGTTTTTATATCCCCCCAAAAGTGGCGCAGCCTTTGACATTTTGTTATGTACCTGTATGTGAGGTCTGGTCTGTTGGTGTACAGAGCTATATGGTGGCAAGAATGTCTAATTTGGATGTAAAGATAGCAAGCGTTAGCAGTTTCGTTATCCGCAAGTGCCTGTGAAGTGCTTGTTTATAGGCCTAACATCATGGAGATGGGGTAAAAAATTGTGGAAAAGTCCAGGAAATTTTGAAAATTCATTAGTAAAAAGATGTGGGAACCCTGCAAATATAAACCAAGATTCTGTTAAAGCATTGCCTATTTCTCTCCTGAAATGCTTTCAGAGGTAGTTTTAGTTCAGCTTTAACCAGCAATATGAGATAGTTTGCGAGCAGCTTGCAGCTGCTGTGTCGAATGAGCAAGTCTGCATTACATCACCCACCAGTGGGAGCATTTATTGGATTTGTACAGTGCAGTGCATTGTGGTAGTTGAAGGTTTTCTACCTCGAGACCAAAGGCAATGCCACAGTCCCTTTTCTCTTTATTTCAGGTCATGTAGCACCAATTTCAAAAGTATTTTGGCTTTCTACTGCATAGGCAGCCTAGTTTTCTGCAAGGACCCTCTTTATATTGGTGAAATACTTCTTTAAGAAAAAAAAAGCTCTGCTCTGCTTTTATTTGTGAAGTTCAGACACTTTGACTTCAACTGTTTCTTCCATGCAGCAAAACCAACCTTTAAACTTTGGTGCTTTTGCATTCAAAGTGAAGTCTGGTGATGCTTACACATGTTGGCGTGCTGCTCTTCGTGTCTTTCAGCACATCTCTACGTAGGGTGAGCATTTATGCCCAAAATGACGTGTTATGCTTTCCAGCGCGCTCAGGGAAATTCCCAGCATCTGTTGCCTTTCAAACCCCAGTGGAAGGTCTGTCTTGGTTTGTAATTGTTCCAGACCCAAACTGACAACATGGGTAGATGCGAGGATGCTAATGAACTTAGCGCCACTCTCAGTCAAGAAAAGAGAGGCCAATGCTTGAAATTGTCCCTAATTAACAACATGGCACTAATTATAGGTATCTTTAATTGCATAGTAACCTACGCAATTGTCAAAGGGAAGCCACCTGATACTTGGAAATTATTTTTTAATTACCAGTAAGGCTTGTAGTCATCATGAGCCTTTCAGCCTCTGATAATTACACTTCTGTCAGGTCATCTCCAAAACTTTTAATTGAGATTGTCATGCATTTTTCAAAACTACTGAACATAAAATCTATAATTTTCAATACATGCATTGTGTCTACTGATACTGCACACACTAGTCAAGAAATGTGCTTAAGATAATTTATCTATGTATATGCAGCAGTGCACCAATGAGAGAGAAAAACCCAAATGTCCTCATCTATCTTGATTTCAATACAGTAGAGCCTATGGCAGAGCTAATCAATCCTGCTGTAATGTAGTACTTAGCCAAGTCCCTCAGGGATCGCCAGTGCGGTGATGTAGACATTGAATGTTGGGTTCAGCGTGTGTCTCTCTAACAAATGAGAATGGTGAACTTTCCCGTGACATCAACAGCTTCAGTCCCATGTGAATATTTTCAGTCTGTGGGTCAGGCCCAATTATGCACTGCACTATCATTGATGTTGGAATCAATTATATCACAGCTATTAGGCAGCCTGACTGATGTCTGTTGCACAAACAAAGGATTTCAATTAGAGAGTGGGGGCCAGTTCATTTGTCTGGTGGCGATATATGGAGTGGTTGGCCTTTTAATTTCCTTTAAATTAGCCTGTAATGAGGCCATAATTGGCACCCAAGACATTCACTTTCATATTTCATGAGACAAAAAAAGAAATTTATAATTAGACAGCCTTATCTGAAGGCATCCTGCCTCCCAGATGACAATGGTAACTATCTCCGCTTTCACATTCCCAGGCTACAAAAGGAATCTCAGAGATGTAAGTGTGTGCAGCCTAGCTACGACTGGCAGGACATAAGTTTTTGTGTGAGACCATATCCATTAATATATACCATGCAGTGGAAGATATAGGTTTGTATTTATGGAATAATGGCATGCAAAACATGTGCAGTCTGAGTGTGTGTGGTGTAATGGGTCTCGGTACCACACCCTGGCTTTGGGAAGGGACCGGCATTCTGTTTCCCTTTTTATCACAGTGCAGACCAGCGAGTGCATAACTCTGACATTCTGCAGGGACACGCCCTCTGTCAGGGCTTAGGACCATTTGTTTTGCAGGAGAACTTGGTCCCTAAAATAGGGTAATGTTAGTCCTACGCAGCACAGTTGTAGTTGATTTCAGATGTTTTGGTGTCAGAGATAGAAACAAACATGTCAACGAAGTAACACAAGACTCAGAGCAACTGCTTGAGGCAACATATAGGTTCACATGTGTTCGCACTTACATCCAGTGGCATCTATCCATGCAGATATTTTGATCTCATTTTTTTTTTTCAGGTTTTGAGATATTTGCCTCTAGGATTTCTAACACAGTCAACAAGTTTTATAGTATTTTTCCTTAATAGAAAGCTGTTCCAGCAACATTCATATGTATTCATATTTGGTTTATTTGCTCATATAATTACCAAAACAATAACAAAAACCCCATTATACACTTTTTTTCTCATAATATTTCTACACATTCCAAGAACAAACAGGAGCAGGAAGAAGAAAATGTATCAACAATTCAAACAGTTGACAGAACAAACTAAACTGAAACTTTGCCTCTTTATAATTTAAGTCTTTGCTAAGTGAAGATTCATGCATCACAAAATTAAAACAGTTTGTGCCAAACAAGCTCATGATTATGTAGAGATTACAGTAGCTGCTCCTTTATATTTCTACCCACCAACTGCCAGGTGAAACAGTTTTGTTGCTGAGGTTTAAGCTTGCTGATAACTGACCTGGTGTTTGATCAAAATCTTGTTTAATGACGCAAATGGGAAAGATTTTAAATTGCCTTTTGCAAAAATACACAGCATATGTCATAGGACAAAATGCTTCGTTTAAAGGTAAAGTAAAGTAACACTGATAAGGTTAGCTAGATCTGTTATTTCAATCTGTTTCTGCATATTGACAACTCTGAAACAATCATATTTCTCTAATGTTAGCATGCATAAATAAAATTGTTAAAGTTCAGGATTTGGCCCTTTAAAACTGTAATATTTGGAAGCTACTTTATGTCACAGCTTTGCTACAGTGACTTCCTGTTTACTTTTTTGATTGGAAGGACTTTATACGCAAATGTAGATATATATACGTCAATGCACTCTCATTCACCTACATTTTTTTTGGGTGAGGGCAAAATTCTTAGCACTTTGACAACTTAAATCAAATGATTAGATAGCGGTTTCTCAGTGGTGCCCCCCCCCCCCCAACACTGTGTGTTTGTCACAGACTGTGCTAATCATCTCAAGGCTCAAACTTAATTTAACACTTGCATGTCATAACACCTATCAACTGTGACATATTGTGGAAATAATGTCAGTGGCCCGCAGCTGTGTGTCCAGCTGCAGCCCAGCTCCGAGCAGATCGCATTATCAGTAGCTGAACTTCTCTGTGCACACGGGCAGCCTCACTCAAGTGCCATTTGAAGACATGTGCCCATTCATCATTGGTGTTATGAGTCTCCTCTCTCCTCCTCAGATTGTGTTTGAAGCCGTAACCTCAGGGCAGCGTGGCTTGCTGGCCATCAAAGATGTCGTGGTCCAGGGCCATCAGTGCAGTAAGTCCTTTTCCCCCTTCACTATAAAAGAATATCATCAAACATTCATTGTCCTCTCCATGACACCCTCCCAAATACCTGTATCGTTGTTCTATTCAAGGCCTCCCAGTCAAACAAAGGGCCTTCAAAGAGTACGCTACAGTCAATCCAAAGTACAAACCTCCCTCCTCCTAGCTCCCTGAAGATTTATGAGCATACAGTTGACATGCTGAAGTGCGCTCAGGATATAATGTTGGAGAGGCTGTGTTAAATCTATCCTTTGAGAGACGGGAGAAATAGTGCAAAAAAAAAAAAAAACGGGGACGAAAAACAAATACCGCCCCACAGTTTGCTGCCGCTCGTGTTTTGATTCCACTATTTTTCTCCTCCCTTAAGGATATTCAGTACAGCATCTCATCTCTCAGATGTCGGAGTTCTGCTACCCTTGCTGAATATAAGCACTTACTTCAGAGTGCGCTGCAGAGCTAATGAACATGTAATCACTCGCATATTTAGAGTTTTTTCTGCTTCAACTTTTGGGATGGGCTGCTGCTGTGGGAGAATGAGGGCTCTTCATGAATCCTCATGTCTGTGCTTTTGAGTAGTGGGAGTCATGTTAGTTCATGTAGCACTCCTTGAGTTTATACAAAGAGGTTTTCACACTCTTAAGTCTAAATCGATACCGCGCAGGTTTTCATCAATTGATTAATGCTTTACCCCTCATAGCTGAAGTATCAAGCTCTGATTGTTAGGCGCTAATGACCTGGTAACCATTTGAAAGCAGCTGAATTCCTACAAATGTTATGTCAATAAGATGGATTTATATAGCAATAGGTGTTGCATATAAATGTATTTGAGTAAATCAATGAGGCCTCGCGACGTGATCAATGTTTAAATGCGCAAAAGTGCGAGTGGATCAATAACCTGCTCAGTGGCAATTGGGTTTCTTTGAGTGATAAGCAAAGTGATCAGAGCGACTCCTCAGTGGAGCGCAGCCAATTCATTTTCTATTTATACGACCATGTGGAATATCTAGCACAAAGGTGTGATTATGCCACTGGGTGGTCTGCCTCTCCTTGCATCATTAAAGAAGACATTAGCGAGGAGAAAAATAGATTTGTCTTTTTTGGCACCAGATGGATTGACAGGACAAAGTTATAAGGGAGGTGTAGTTCAAAGACGAGGTTGTAAAATATTAAGTAGAAGTGAAAGTCTTGATGATGAAAGTGATAGAATTAGCTTTTGCCAAGTCTTTAGAGATTTGGTTATGTTTCGAATCAAGGTCGCTCCACTGAATTGCCCTATTTTTCTGTGCAGAATAGCGGTACTAATCAGAAATGTTCTACATAAGTTACTTTGTGTGGACTATCCCAGTCAGTGTGCGTGCTGATATTGAGCAGAGTTAGAGAAGAGAATGATGCTTTTGGAGAAATCTCCTCAATCAATGATAGGATGCAGTTTAAAGACAGCAGAAATTGGGTTTTTGGTAGGTGCAAGATTGGCCTCTGGTGTCTCATTTTAAGGATTTAGGTGGAATGGTCCTCTCAAAATGATGCTGGCCCCTGGCGCTGAGGGGTATAAGATAGTGTAATAAAGAGCACTATTCATTTGAGCCTACTTCTCTCAGATCTCCAATTTTGCATTCAAATCTTGGCACAAGAGTTAGATAATGGGTTACAGTAAAATCTTTGGCATAATCACTAAATAATACTCTAACACCAATTTCTGGTGATTAATTCTTATTAAGTAAAATCCCTATTGGCAGAGTTGAATGTTACATCTAAGCATGTAATCTTGTATGACTTTTATTGCAGCTGTCTGATCGATATTATCATGTTTTCCCTTAGTGAACACACCTCACTTCCTGACTATAAAGGGAGTCGAGGTAAACGCCGGACAGACGGCATCTTTTCACTGCACCGTCAATGGACGCAAAAGGGACAATTTCCGCCTCTGGCTTCAGGTGAGATCAATTTTTATCCTTTTACTTACACTCTAGATCAAAGACTAGATCAGAAGATGGAATCGGTATTAGAAGTGGGCCCTCTGGAAATGAATGTGTCTCACTGAAAGGACCATACTGTCTGAATATGTAATCTTCTGATCAGCAGTGCTACTGTTGTCTAAGACGGCTGCAGGCTAATGTCGTCTTTAAAGGAATACTTCACCTCCCAAATGATCATTTGTATGACAGTAACTCACCCCGTGTTACGCTAAATTTGAGAAGAAAAATGTGTTTTTATTAGCTGCATACTAAATCCAAAACTGAGAAAATTCTTGATGATTTAAAGTCACAGGGCCACATTTAACAACAGTAAAACTGTATTAAAAAATCTTTTCACAAACACTCACACAACACAATATAATCCAAGTCTATTTCATCAAGTTGTTTGCTCAGTGCTTCCCAAACTTCGAGAGTCTGCTGATGGTGTCCTCAACTTCTCAGTCAGATCCACCATTTTGCTCCTTCTCAGCTCCACCAACTTGTCCAAATGTGGTCACTTTTGGCTCCAAAAAACCAGCATGGCTGAATTTGACACTTCAAACTAGGAATCCACATGACATGTGGTACTCACCACATCTCAGCCTTTCATACCCTCGGGTAATGAAGAACAAACAAAAAGAAGTTAGCGGTATCTTATCGGCCACGAGAAGCTGGAAATTATCGGTTTTTGGTATTGGTTGAAATAATCATTACTGTGCATCGCTGCTTATGATATCTTCATATCTCACTTAGGAGTCAAAGGGAACCTTAGTGATTTGATTTATATCGTGTCATATATCGATATCGACTGAAATGAAAAAAATGATCGCGATAAGACTTTTTTTCATATCGCTCAGCCTTAGTCTTATCACAGTAACAGTATGATATCGACATATTACCCAGCCCTGGGTGAAGTATTCCTTTAAATGAGGAAAATGTAGCAGATTATCAAATAATTCATGTTAAACACATAACAGTGACATTGGGTTTAAGGGGCTAACAGTATTTGTCGTGACTGGAGTGGTTACTAAATCAACGTGTGGAAAAAAATTAGACCAAAGTAAAAGACATAGTGAACAAAATATAAATTAATAACTAATCAGCAACTTCAAAGTTCAGTAAGTCATGTTATTTGGACCCAAGTGGCTGAGTGAAAGGGAGAGAGGGTTATAAAAAAGAAAGTATTTGGTTATTTTAAACATTTTTAACCCTAATTACATAGTGCCAAATGTAAACAGTTGCACCACAGTAATTTTCCTGATTGGGGAGGAGATGTCCTTTAAAACTGCACAACAGTAGACCTCAAACATAGCTTGTGGTGAGCAGTTTAACCACAACTCTAAAGGAGAAAATAACCGACAAGGTGAAAGTAAAGAAGAGGCGCCATGAAGGGTTAAATCATGTTGATATATGTCCAGGGTTCGTACAGTCATAAAAAAAACCTGGAAAGGTCATGGAGTGTGCAAATGGCACATGGTTTAGGGAAAAGTCATTTTGTTTCACAAACTTGTATAATAACACATGATGTCATCAAGGGCTGTCAGAAATTCAAAATTTCAATGATAATTAATCTTTTTGCAGTTTCAGGTTGTGATAAAGGTGACATTTTTGGTGAAAAAAATCACAAAAAAAGAAGGCCAATTTTTTTTCTTAAAAATTGAAAAATAACGTTTTTTTAAGAAAAACAAAACAGTCAATTAAAATAAATACAAAATACAGCCATTTAAAGCTGTATGCCCCTCCCCTAAAGCCAAAATAAAAACACAAGTGCCTTCACGAGTGCTTAAAAATTAATCTGACATGCCTCCTCCTTTTTTACATGCCAACATCCCCTTTCATATATAACAAACAGTCCCTAAGACATACTTAAAAAAACTGAATTTTTTATTGTTTTCTATAATATATATATATTTTTGAAAACTGGATCAACATCACTTTCATTCTGCATTCAGACACATTTTGCAAGTATTTCTACCTTTGAAACCTGAACAAATTAGTTTGATTTCTTTCAAAAACATGGTACAAAAGGCAAGAATTGTCCGGAAATTGCAAGAAGTAAGTAGGTAAAGAAAATAATTTTAAAATAACTAGGGAAAAATGTCCAGAGAACTATATTTATAATTATTACTATTATATATTTAAAATTATTTTGCACAATTATTATAATTTTTAAGAGGTTTCTTAATTATTTTTTGTTTGTTTTGTTTTTTCGTAATTTTCTGGTAATTTTCTGGTAATTTTCTTTTATATATTTACTAATTTCTTTCTAATTTCTGGGTCATTTCTCTTTAAGTCGCTCATTGCCGCCTTCTCATGTTTTTGAAAAAAAAAAAAAAAAATATGCAGACGTTTCATTTGCCTTAAAGTTAAGAAAAGTCATGGAAATTTATTGTTAAAAAAGTGTATGAACCCTGTATATCATTGCAGCTAGTCACGTACCATGCTCATACAAAGTATGGAAACACAAACCAAAAGCTGTAGAAATCACCTCTGTGTCTGGGAGGCAGGGGATCACAGTTGTTTCAGATCACCGCAGTATGGTCTTAACCTATATAGATGTTGGCTCTGTGGATACTGTGTACTATATCCGGCACAACTGAGCTGCACAGCAGTCTTGAATTGACCTTGTTCTGAGCAGCGAAGGTAGTGCATCTGGCAGACATAACCCTGCCGGCTCTGCTGCTAAGCACACTGTCACACATGTGATCAGTGGGAGCATGACGCCGGGTAAAGGTCCTCTGCCAGGTACTCCATCATTTTAACAAACACGTCCTCATTAGCACAGGAGCTGGAAAACAAACATTAAGTGAAGTCCCCCGATGACAGTAATGAAGAAATATTTCTAATGAACAAATGTCCCCCATCTGCCTGCTGTGAGGGGTGACAGCTGGGGAGAGCCCACCGCGTGTTTGTGTGCGTGTATGTGTGCACGCGCGCTCCTGTGTGATAAATGTATTCCTACTATCAGCCACCGATGGGAATGATAGGACACAAACAAACGCGCACGAGAACAGACAACGAGTACACTCAACCAGAGTTTCTGAAAACACACAAGGTCAGGCCACTTTGCTTATTAAACCTTTCCATTTTGTAGGCTCACTTGTGTGTTTGTCTCGCTTCCAAACAGGGCATCGGTGGACGGGAGGCCCCGATGAAAGCCACTAAACCTTGGAACAACCGGCGCTTCATAGGCACTTTTGATGTAGAGAACACAACCAAGGGCGACTCGGGCCGCTACCGCTGCATCGTCCACTCAGACAAAGGGGTTGGAGTGTCCAATTATGGGGAACTAACCATAAAACGTGAGTATTGGTCCCAAAGCAGAGAGAAAACACAAACACCGGCTATATGAACTAACACAACAGACAGCAGGAATGTTTTTTTTCTCCGTGCACACGACCTCTATGCATCCAGCAAAGTCAACAGGAGATAAACAGGAAATGCTGCGTGTTCGTAGATGAAAATGTCCTCCAAGGCGATACTAAAAATACAAGCTTTTTATGTTGATTTGTTATCCAGAGGACTTTAATACTTCCCCTGAAAAGGCTGTCCTTGACTGAGCACAGTTCCACCTAAAAGATCACAAAGGGTTTACAGTAACCTCACTGATATTTCACTCCTGCAGTCATTTGATATGAATTTATGGAGTCTTCTGAAACTAAATCCTGCAAGGCCTCACTTTCCTACAGCCCTATAGCCCGGTAATGGCCTTCTATATTTCTTCACCTCAATTTTCTCTCTGTGCTCTCAATTGAATTTACTGCCCCGTTTTTTTTCCTTTCTTTCTTTCTTTCTTTTTTTTTGTCTCCAAGCTTTATGTGATTGATAGGTTTAATCCTGGCTGTCCAGATCGAGGTCTGTCAATCATGCGAGAATGGCCGGGCCCAGACACAGCAGAGTGAAGAGGGAGATAAAGTCTCTTTGCCTGAGTGTATCAGTGGGTTTCAGCGGCGTACTCAAAGAAAATTTACTGACACACTGGAGGCACTCAAAACCACGCTCGTGCATAAATTCAGCAACAGAATCACTCGCACATCTTCGCACTTACACACACTTGCTAGACGGCAATATTTTTGCTGATCGCTGCTTTCGATGTGTTACTCGATGTATTTTTACACAAGACAAACCCGTTAAGCGTAAAGTGCTTTTGTCATAAATATTTCAAATAATTTTCTAGATTTAGGCATTTATCGAATCTTCTAATGCGTCCTGCTTTAAATTCAGCAGAGATTTCACACCTCGATGACTCCGACATAAGCCAACCCGTAGCGGGAAGAAAAGAGGCGTTTTCACGGTTATAAGTGTCACACATAAAAAAAGGCTGATATCTCCTCTTATCGTACCAGTCATAAAACAAGTGCTTAACCCTCCTAGCAATGTGTCTGAGTCGTAAATCCTCCTTAAATGTGTATTCACCGCTTCCGTGACTCGTTTTTGGAGGAGTGACCACGGAGCGATTCTGTGGATTATGAGCCTGCTACAGTCACACGTCGGCTCGCTCCCCCTCCCCTCATTACTATACACTGCCTTTTTCTTCAACATGAGGAGAGTGAATGCTTGATTATCCCAGATAATCACTACTGCCTTTCATGCCAGTATTCAGTCAGATTTATGCGCCTATGTGGAAGCGCACTGCATGTATTTCCAGAGCGCCATACGGATTGGGCCAGTGCGGCCCCTTCCTCGTGCCCCCCTCGTGATGGGCTCTCCTGTAGTGCAGCCAGTGGTTCTGAAAGGGGGGATAATTACTCCCTGTCCAAGTGCTGGCTCCTTTCTTGGCCTGGTTAGAATCACCTGGAGCCCACAAAGCGTCCGCTGAGCTCCAACATAGTATTCTGGGCCATGCTGCTCAACTCAAGGCTGCCGAGGCGCGGCCGTGTCAGCACTAATGAGTATAGCCACCAAAAATCGAAGGCCGACCAGTCAAGCTCGTCATTTTCCTGTGGCCACCTCTTCTCCTATCAGAAGCAGATCAATTCTTCACTCACAGCAGCCCAATTAGGAGAGCGCACAACGTAATGAGGACCTCTTGCATCTCAGCAAGAGAGGCTCAGTGGATGTAACGGGCAAATGAGAGAGGGATTTATAAAGAGTCAGGTCTAACTAATCTAACAACAGAGCAGAGTGGCAGCGCTTATAATTGCTCTCTGTGTGGTGAATGGCAAATGGGTGGCGGGGCGTGTGCGTCTGCAGTGTCTGCATGAATGTCAGGTAGTATCAATGAGAATTTTACTCAATTTTTCTGATATATGAAAGACGAGAAGATCAATGAATTTAAATGACCAGTGTGTAGGATTTAGTGGCAGCCTGTGCTAAAGGTAGTAGACTGTGCTCAGCTGATAACTTCCTTCATGTGCCATTCATGATCTTCCAGTTAAGATTTCTTTACGGTTCATTGGCGGTGAGATTTTTACCAGGAGCTGAATTATCCGCCAAGGTCGCTTCCTCTAGAAAACAAACAGATTGGGTGATTAAAACCACTAAACACACAGAATAAAGCAGTTTCATATTAAAAAAACAGTTTTTCTGACGCTGCTCATCGAAGAGGGGCTGCAAACTACCGTGGCTGAAGCAAAAAGCATATAGCCCTATCAAGAGCCAGAGTTTGGTTTGTCCTTGTCTGGGCTAATGTAGAAACATGGCGGTGCAACATGGCGGACTTCGAGGATAGGACGCGCTCTCTAAATATACCATTAAATTTCAATTAATACCTTTAGCCATTATTTGCTTAAACCACTGAACTCAGCAGACTCATATTGTCTGTAATATTTTGAAAGTCATGTATAAGAGAAAAAATAAACACATTAAAGAAAAAAAAGCAAATAATGAAAAGGAAGAGGAAGAATTGTAGTGAATCTTACCAAGCTAACCATGTGTGCAGCTCGTCCATACTGACAAAGTTTAAACGTTTCTATCTGTATGTGTGTCTCTAAGCAGCTAACCAACATTAGCTTGTGCAGGTAGCCAAAGAACTTCTGTGAAAATGAACTGCGTGGTAACCGGGCCTCTATTTGAGACAGGCGTTTATTTGTCAAAATGTGTAGCTACACTGGGTCAGTAAAAGGGACTGGGCCTTAAATTGGGACTAGGCTTATGTTTTAGGTTTTACAGTAAGCAGCTCATTCTCATCTAATGAAAACACGACAATCAATATTTTAATTGGATCATAGACTAAAGAAAACACTTAATATATTAAGTTCCATTTCTGTATAACGTCCACTAAATCCAATACACACTGGACCTTTAGAGAAATAGACATTTTTTTAAAATTTAGGTCGCAGTCCTGTATGTTGGCTCTCAGTACGGTATGTCTTTGTCATTCTGTGTTGGGTCCATGTGCATGCCGGTGTGACCGTTTTCCGTTGCCTGTGCATGAGTGTGCATTTGTGTGATTGCATTCTGGCAGGCAGGCAGGTGCTGTGGTAGAGGGGGGCGCAGCTGTCGCCAGGCCGTTTGCCTGTCTGGTCAACATCATGACAACAGCTGCTCGCTGACCCTCGCGTATGGCCGCCACTGTCATCTGCGCCGCTGTCACCCATCTATAGCCAGCGTGAAGCTCAGCGCGGAGCCCTTTCCAGGGCCCCCGCTGCTGTGAAGCCGCCTCGCGAGGCTTAAACAGTGGGAACTGAGTTGTTAATATCCTAAAGTGTTCCAGCACTTGAGTGTATTTCACACCGGTAATCCGTTATTTTCAGTGCGTCTGCTTTGGCTGTTGAACAGAGGATTACTGCACCTACAGGAATTATTTCATCACTGTAAGCTGCTGCTGCTGCTGCTTTTGTGAAGCAGCAACTTTTCAAAGTTAAATGAAATGCTCGTTGCTATAATACATCACGCTGCTTAGTCACATTGTTTCATGAACTGTCTCAAGTGATAACAGCAAAAATAGGACTGAATGGCAGCAGTGGCATGTGCGCTTTATAGTGCATAAAAAAGCATTTCTCTATAGAAAATGAAGATTTACTGAAATTATTAAAAGGCTCGGACATTTGTATCCTACTGTCACAGGTGATCCTACAAGAGGACCAGATAAAAAACAGCATGATGCAGTGTCATAACTTCAGTGGATATTAGTTGGTTTACTTTCGTGTTAACTTTCTCACCCTGTGAGTCAGTCATTTCTGAGCCAGCAGCTGAAAACTTTGTCGTAGTTTACATCACAAGGTGTTATCAAAGAATGAGTGTGTTGGCAAATGTGTCAATAACATCAACCTACATGGCACTTGCCTGCTTTAAAGCTTGACTAGATTTTTTTTTAATGGTACTGATATAACTCAGTTGTACTTTTAGTAAGTTTTACAAAGTTCTTACTTTTTAATTTGGTTCTGTAATGACTGAAGATACTTATTATGCAATAAAATAAATTACATCTGGTCTCCTAATCATACATGCCATCTGCTTTTCTCAAGAGAAAACATAAAAGCCAAAGCACTACAGGAAAACCTGAGCTCTCTGTTCTCTGAAACCAACTTTTGCAAACCCATTTCATACATTTTAGTCTCATTTGACATTTTAAAATATGACAAATGCCAAACACCATTACAACACCAGTATTTCAGTACACCATCATACCTTGAGGGATGGCATTACAGAGTGAGCCAGTGCTGCTTTGTGTTGTTTAAATTAATCTGAGCATATTGCTACTTAACTCAGTTAAACCTCTTTTAAGACATAACAACAGACCACAAAAGACCATCAAAACAAGCCAATGGTTGAAGCCAGATTTTGGATCACCCCATTCTTTTGTCTGGCTCCAACATTCAGACTGGCGTTCTGCGTGCAAGTCAAGAAGAAGACACACTGGATTAGCTGGTTCGCTTTAGGTGATGTTTGACAGCAACACTGGGAGCTCAGATTAGTGGGAGTTTAGGGACCTGCGATGGAGGTCACCGTAGGGTAACCATCTGCTGAGGGAGAGCCTCCAATTCTCTGCAGGACACCGCAGCCTTTATGTGCCGGGAGACTTCTACCTCTCCATGACAACTCCATGAGAAGCAGCCAGACGTCTAATGGCATTATTCTGTTACATGTGTGTGCTCATTAGAGCTGCTCACCCTGGCCTCTGGGACATGAAGCTATTGTAGTACGTGACAAGGGTAGATTCTTAAGCACTGCCTCGGCTGTGGGACAGAGCTCTTTGTTGATGATCAGTGGTCTTTGGTTGCACCAGCAGACATGAATGACATGCCAGTGACATAGTGAAGGTGCCCCTCTGTTTAAATGGTAACTGGGACCAAAAATTTTGTCAAATGCGAAGATAAAAGTGTAGAAGTATTCTTCTATATGTTAGATGTTTCACCTCCCTTCATGTGTTGCTGCAATGTCCTCTTACCTGGTTATATGCTTATGCAACCCTGAAAATATCCCGCAGTTATAATAACTTGTCTGACATTTCGGGAAGTCTCATTAAAGCAGAAATGGCACAAGGTTTAAGCGAGATTAGACAAATATTGGTGACATAACAAAGAAAAGGTCATCTTCAATGTTGTCATTGAATGCCACATTTGTCTGAAAGAGATAAACTTGTACTGAAGAACTTGAGCTCAAATTCTGACACACACCGAAGGTTCAAAAGGCCCAGAAATGTGTCTATAATTAATATTCATTTTGATGAAAAACGTCCTTCCCTTTTATGAAATATTTGTACAATAACATCTATGGAAATGTTTCGCTCATCAAAAAAAAAAGACTTCAGTTTTCTCTTAGGCTATAATTTTTCTTATATTTCAGCGTTAGAGTATTAATGCATTTTTTTATTTTTTTAAATCATGTTAATAGCTTGCCAACTTTCCCGAATTTAAGAGACTGTACCAGGCTGTGTTTTACAGCTAGAATAATGATACTGGTATCATATGAAACTAAAAGACCTGAGAAATCCAGTGACACCAGTTATGCCATGTCCGGTTCTCAGTAAGGGGGCAAAATAATGCTCCAAATTTAGGACACATATTGGTGATGGAAGAACAGCATGGCCATTTAACTGAGGTCCCTTGTACCCACTTTATGCTGGTCTCGTCCAGCTCTTGTTTATCATGTGTCTGTTTTTGTGTGTGTTTTTGTGTCTTTGTGTGTGTGCCTTTTTGTATATGTCTGTAGGTGAGGATCAGGCAGGGGAGTGTGGCTGTGTGTATGTGCGTAATAAGTATGTATATGTTTGCGTGGGTTGGGGTACGATGTCTCATGTGATAACTGTGTACAACTGCAGTGTATTTATGGTTAATACCTTAAACATAATTAAGTCACAAAATTGCATTTCTTGAAACAACGATTATGTAACATACTGAAAATGGAATGTACTGTGTTCAGTATAATTGTTATATATAATTATTATTATATATAATATATTATTATTTTTAAACAAGAATTGCTGTATCGTGAATATAGACTTCAAAACAGGTTTGTAATGAAAACTAATGGAATTGAAAAATGCAATTAATTGTGATTAACTATAGGAATTCTGAGGTTAAAAGGTGAGGAGACCCTTCAACCACAATAACAATCTGAGCCTGTCTAGCAAAAATGACTGCTTTTAATAGAGATACAATGGCGATGTGAAATCGCCCCGTATGCTTACATTGTAGCCCGTTGCGTTGCTGCCTGCTGCTACCTTTTCGCTCAATACTGGACCAATTTCAAAAACAGCTTTTCTTATCAGTCTTGTAGACACATAAACACGACGTTAAAGGGTTCAGGTTGAAAAATGCTGACGTTATCTTTAAACAGTATTCCAGATCAGAAGAGATTTGTGCACATAGAGTAACTGTATTATTTACAAAAAGAAGTGAATCTTTCAAAACCAGCAACAAGTGCAGAGTGAACACATCCAAATTCATTTTCTTCAAATCCTGTTTACATGCAGCTCTTTTGTGCTAGCAGCCATGTTTTAGAGAAAAAGCAGCTCTGACTGGATTATTCTTGAACATTTCAGACATCAGAAATTCAAAGAGAAAAATTAGTTTAGTTGATTTTTTACAATATCTGCACATGATGAAGTAGTTTGTAGGAGACTGAATTGTGTTTTTAAAGTAAGTCAACATAATGAAGACGTTGTAGAGTCGGGTTTTAGGCTTTCTCATCTCAGATTTTCAGCTTTGGATAGAATGATAAAATTCCACAGCAGTCATGAGTCGAGAGATTTAGTCAGACAAGAGAGATGAAAACTACAGTAGCTGTCAATTAACAGAGGCTTTTCCATAGAAGTCCTCTGATTGAAATCAATACATTGCTCAATAGAAGCAGCATTTGTTGAGGATTGGCTGACTTTAGTCCATTTACCACTGATGATGAGATTCCCCACCAAGCTGGAACTATTGATTGTCACGTGGTTCCTCTTGAATACCTTGATTATTTGGAAACATAAAGATGTTTTTCATGTGCTTCACACGATTTGTGATTGAAGAAATTGATTTTGAGCATCTTGTTTTCTCAGTTCAAGCCTTTCACCCATTTTTTTTTTTTTTGTGGGAATGTCAGCACTTTTTCCACAAATTAAAAACTCATAATTGCTTTCTCTATTGTCAAGACTTTCTGCAATTTCACTGTTATAATATGTTTATCTAACCTCGAAAACGTTTGGTTTTCATAGAGCCTCCAGTGCCAATCGCACCACCACAGCTGACTGCTGTTGGTGCCACTTATCTTTGGATCCAGCTGAACGCCAACTCCATCAACGGGGACGGCCCGATCATTGACAGGGAGGTGGAATACCGCACTGTGTCCGGCACCATGTACGACCTGCAGCCCGTAGACAAGACCACACACAAGATTGGCCACCTGGATCCAGACACAGAGTACGAGATCAGCGTTCTGCTGACCAGACCTCTGGAAGGAGGCACCGGAGCCCCCGGACCTCCTCTGAGGGCCAGGACCAGATGTGCAGGTGAGGCCAACAACACCATTAGTTACACCATTACCACTGGGAGCTTAGGGGAATGATGCAGTGTGTTTGTTTCACAGTGTCACATGAACAGTTAAAAAAAAAAAAAACCCTATTCATACATCATGTTGTAGATGTTGTGTAACATAACTCGCAGCCAAAGCATACAGATTTTCCTCAAGCCTTAAATGTTTACTAGAAATAGAAAGAATATTCAAACGTGTACTTTCAGATGAAAAATGTGCTGCAAGGGGTTATTGTATCTATTTAGGTTGGACCTGGAGTTTGCAGAGATATACAACCACAAGGCAGTAATTTTAGTATGAGGTTGGTGCGTATGCAGCCTGTTTTTGCAGAGCCTCTGTCATTGTTGGTTGCCCAGCAGTTTCTTTTGGTGACGCTGGACATGATACTAACGATTATCCCAATAATGGAAATTCACCGCAATCAACTTACTGTGAGTGCTTTTCATCTAATCTGTAAATCGTATATCGTCCCGTTCTTAGTAACACTGACATCCTACCGCCTAAACTGTATGTTTGAGCTGGATGAACTGAATATACTGCAGCTAACATACATAACAAATGTAGTATCACTGCCAGTTCACATTTATGTGGAGAAACTCTGAACACAAAAATATGAGTTAGTTGTGAATTCTTTTTGTGTGTATAAATCTTATTTTTTCTTTCTCACTTGAAAAAGTTTCTCTAAAGTTTTATTGTAGACAATCGAGTCAGATACTTTTTCTAACAGACCTTTAAACAAAACACTGGAGTGGGCCGGTAGCCCTTTCTCAACTCTAGCTTTATAATGACTTGTCAATTACAATCTGAGGTGAAGAGCAGTATATGGAGCTTTTGATATCTTTTGCAAAAATAATTTGCAATTGTGAAACTGAAAAAAACAAGGTTCTCTCCCTGTCAGCACTTTGCACAGTTTGAACACAATGACTCACTGATACAACACAGAATTATAGTGAAAAAAATAGCTAGATGCTGGAAATTGTAATAGTTTTTTGAAAAAGAGTGGTCAAAGCAGTTCAAGCATCCATTCATTCAGCAGTTTGTATTATTATGGCCTTGGGCTAGTTGTATTTGAGATTGTACCATCCCTAATTTACTTTTACAAACAAAATATTTCCAAAAGATTCCTATTTTTACAGATCACCCCGTGCTTACAATAAATAGCCATCAGGGCTCCATTGTTGGTGAAGCTCCATTGTGTTTCCTCTAAAGCCTCATTGCATTTGAAGCAAATAACTGCGGCTCACAATTGCCCAACATATATCACTGCCATTTCACTTAGGTAATTATTTTTGTATAGTAGACAAAGCCCTCTGTGTTTTCATTGTTTCCACCTATAGATCTTCATTAAGATTGTTGGCATATGGACATAAATTGTCTTTTTTCCCAAGTAATATATTCTACCTGCACACCTGGAACAATTAGAGCTGTGCATACTCTTTACAGAAAAACAGATATGAACCGGTGGAATAACAACAAGTTTAAGCAAACTCTTTTAACTTTCCTCGCTAGTTGGAGCAGCTGTGTGTCAGTGTAATTGATATGATTTATGGCTGGCTCCAGACATAGAGCTGAAACTGCCCTGCCACATGGTTAACTCTATAACTACTTGTTTATTCGGGTTAATTCTCATTTCAAAGTCCCTGCGAGCTTCTTAATTCATCAGCGACACAGATTGATATCATGCGTGAGGCAGAGTGGCACCTTAAATTTGGATCGTTATATTGCCACTATGCTGTGGGCAGTCGCACTCAAACATGTACATAAACACTTTGAGAACGCCTGATGATATTGTACAAATTGCCCTTCTCACAACATTAACCAGCTAAATTCCCATGCTGTACCAGGATGCCAACTCTGGGAACAAAACAAACCTAGCCTCAGCATTTTCCCCCGGCTAATGCTGTTTGGTGTCCAGAGAAATGCTGATGAAAATGAGATTTTTCTCCCCTCCCTGCCCAGGGTGTAACCCCCTCTCCCCACTGTGAAGGTCATGAGCTTATTCATTTTTAGTCTGGCTGATAGGGATGAATGACCCTACCTGTGCAGCCTTCTGAGCCGGGCCCAGCTTCTGCGGGGGTCCTGCCCCCTTGGCCGCCCTGCCGGTCACAGTCGGGGAGATTGATGGCCCCGGCTCGTGAAGTGTGTTTGAGGAAGCAGCTCTTGATCTTGTCCGGCACTCTGCTGGTCTTTCCCACTGACAGGCTGGGCCTCAGCAGAGCTCCTAATTGAACGGTTAAGACTCACAGGGCTGTGTGATACATCACTGTTGATACAGGCAGGCCCGCAGACTCGCTCCCTCTCTCCCTGCGCTGCTGTCTGGAGGCGCTAATGAAAATCTGTGGCCACTTTAGAGCACTGTCTCTCGCATAATTATTCATAGCCATGCCTTGGTCACTTCGCAAACTGAACAATGTTTCTGATGACAAAGGATGTTTTAATTCAATCTTCTGTAAAATTGCGAATGTATAATGCAAGGACGCTACCAATTCAATTCAGAGGCAGGAGGTAGACAGGGGCAGCTTTGAAAGGTTTTTTTCCCCGTGAAGCACTTCCATTACTTTCCCAGTGAACATCAAAAGAATGTCCGTATCCAAGGCTCTGTGATTGCTTCAGGGGGTTATTTGTGGGTTTCAAGGGTTTGCAGAATGATTCAAACAACATTTTGCTTTTGCATATCCTCACGTCTTTCCTCCGTCGATGTCGAATTTCACAGCTTGTTAACATTTGTTACCCCCCCCGTCCCCACCCCCATTTTCCTGCTGGCCAAAATTACTTACCAAACTCAAAAGCTAAAAGAGAAAAGCATTTGGTAAGCGCACTTCTCTGCCATGTGAAATTTGTGTCTGTGTGAAGTTGTTTACCACTTCAGAGTTCTCCACGCTTGGTAAGTGCTACTTGAAGGAAGACACTGTTTTATCAGGTGGTGCCCTCGGTTCACAGCAGGGTGCCCTGCATTTCAGCAACACTATTGAGAAACCATCTCACACTGAGAAACCATTTCCAGCCCACACTAGGATGGCAGATAAGCGAGCCTTAAACAACTACTCCTCTGCAGTCTGAGATGTACTTTGGAGCCGTGTGGAAAAGTATTATCCAGAATCTTCACCTCGTAATCTACTTCGGGTTAAGACGGTTACAGACACATTTTGAACACAGATTCACGCCAGCTTTGGAAGCAAACGTTTGGGACATTTTGTGACTTGGATAAATCAGCTGTAGTACGCTTGGACATTTCCACAGCCTCTCTTTTAGCTAAGCTAAATTTGTGCAAAATTAAGGCTCCTATGCCTATTTTGCAAGTGTTGTGGTGTTTTTTGTGGTTGGATTCGTCGGGATAAAAAAATTATTCACCAGTCTGTAAACTCGACTTCTGCCGACTTCTAGCCAGCTAGCTTCTAGCGAGCCGGGTGAAGGTTTTCAAACATAAATGTCAAGAAAATGACAGAAATGATGGTCACCAGTCAAACTAGCAGTCTCGGGTGCTCCTGAGACTTTGCCTCAGGTTTTGCACAGCATGATAATGCTACATGAAGGCAAATTTTCACATTTGTGGACAAAAAAAATTTCATAATTCGTAATCCCACTATTTATTATACAGCATAAGAAAATAAACTGGACGACCTCCATACTGCACGGGATATCATGAACTGTAAGATGCTTTGATACACAAAAAACGTGGCCAAACCTTAGACTGAGCTATTCAACCAGGTGACTTTTTCAGTGTTGCCAAAGTAGCTTTTTCAACAGAACAGAAGTCCTCAACAAAACATTTAGATGCCATGGGAGCTATGGCGCTGATACTGCAGTGCAGAGAGCGAGAACTTCAACATAACTTTAGCAACTCACTACAATTGAACTCCCACTGTGAGTTGCGTCTCCTCTCCTCCTGCCTGTCACAAACCTACTGCATGGCTACAGACTCGCGCTGATGGTGACACAGCCGTGGATTGCGATTTCTCTGAGCAGCATGCATGTTGATGAATTAAAATATTTTTATTTATTTATTTTTTTGATGATCTGAATAAGTTGCTTTATTTGGTGATAGTCGCTTTTTAGAAATAAGTTGCCAAGATTGTCGGAAAAGTCTCTAAATACAACAAAGTCGCCAAATTGGCAGCACTTTTTTCTGTATGGCGATCTGACAGAGCAGAGGACTCTGATGGGAGAAGGAGAGCAGGCGTGCGCTTTACGGTGATGATGGTAGAAATATGAGGTGCTGTACTGTTCCTGTTGTAGATTGCTGCTACACACAACTACTACAAGTAGCTGCGTGCGTTCTGGAGGAGCATCCATACGGCCGTGTTGCTGGGGTCAGGATGTGTGGACAGTAAAATCAATGATCAACCAGAAATCATAGATTACCCGAACCATCCAGAAGAAATGATCATTATAAAGCAGTAGCCAAGAATGTAAGAAGACAAAAAAATGACTAATTTACATTGCACAAGATAAAGGAGCTGATGGGATCGCATTTCACTGGAATCATACCTTAAATAATTCTATAACCATGAATTTTACTTAAACAACGTCTAAATCAATCAGCTCTCAATTATTTAAAATCCATTTCAAGTTGTTTGAATAAGGGGTGCACATGCATGCAGAGATAATTTCATACTAGTTTCCATGGTGAAAGAACAGTCTGTCCTGCGTGCCTCATCTCCACCCTATGGCCTTTGCTGTCCCGCTGGCTCCCAGGCGCTTTAAAAATGTCGGTACATGATGTCCATGCTGGGTCCAAACACCTGCTCAGACTCCAGCCTCTGCCAAGTCCACATCTCCGTCTATAAGGTGTCTCCATCTGCGCTCCGGTACCACGTGGGAGTAGTCTCATCTGTTTGTTTTTACTTTGCCATTCTGTTGCACTCAGTGCTATTAAACACGGGGGAATGAGCATTAATCAGGGATCAGCCCTCGCTTAAACACCCGTTTATAAGAGCGGCGAGTAGGGAGGAGCTGCGCAATTATGTTCACCCACACCAAGGCTGGTTATTTGCATTTAGCCTCCTGGTTAATTTGTGAAAGACCAGGTCTGTTTTGATGCAAATAAGAATGACGGCAGTGTCTGGCAACATGAAAATGGTAGTAATGGTAGAAACAATTTTTGTGCCAAGAACAATAACTTGTTCCAGTAACATTGGTGTCGGGACATAACAACTTGAAGGACAAGTGTGAATGTTGTCACAGTGAATGTTAAGCCGATTTTCCAGCATGCCTTTTCCCATTATAAAAATTCCTGCAAAGTTTTACATATATTTAGAAAATCATGTTAATTTTTTCTCATTAATATCAATTGTTAGAGTGTTTACTAAGTGGCTTTACAAGCAAAGCATTAATCAAATACTACAAATATATGCTTTTTAATAAATCAGTGCATTCACAAGGCTGTCATTGCATGTACAACACAAGATTGGGTGTGTTAGTGGAACCTGGAGAAAAATATTAAAGCAGCCACACTCAATGAAGCAGTCCTACAATATAAACACATCATATATGGTTGGGAAAGGGGGCTTTCAAACACACCTAGAAAGAAACAAAAATCAATGCTCAGTGCTCCTTGCCTGTGAAAAAAAGTTCTTCTGATGCACAAGACAGACACCAAAGTGGCTGCAAAACTTTATTGTTGCTCTGTGTATATGTGCATCAGAAGCTTGAATAAAAATTTTCAGGCAGAAAGCATCAAATGTTAGTGAAATATTTCTCTACAAAGGGTCATTAGATAGGAGGGCCATCGTTTTTATCCAGAAAACTGCAGCCACTTTGTTCGCCTACATATGTTCACAGGCAAAGCTTGCTCCCTCTGATACAGCAGCCAATGAGGCATCTATGTTTCTATATTCTATATCTATCATAAAAGGGTATGTTTATAGGTGCCACTATAGGCTGTCTGTTAATGTAGGCCCAGTTCAATATGCAATTCAATTTTATACAATTGAGGGTCCTTGCTGTGTCCCTCTTTCAGCTAAGGCCTGAAAAATGTTGACAGCCCCTGCTTTTATACTATTCTTCTGTACATTATGTCACTTTGTGTAATGCTTATCTGTGTGGGTTTAACTACATAAAGTCTCAGTGAAGTAGAAACCTTAAGGAAGTTATTCTACACAGGTCAAAATACATAAAATACATTATGAAAGTGGTCCTGTGCAGATCAGTATAGTCCATAGAAATCCTGTCCAAAGAATACCTTGGCTTGAAAAGTTAGTGAATCACACACAAACTGTGGAAAAAAAAACCTGTTATAAAAGCATGGTACGCATGATAAGAATGATTTTAGCTGTACAGTTAACCGTCCGATGATGTCAGTTACTGACTAATCAACCTGTTCCTTTCCAGACCTTAAACCTATCTTTAAACCTTACGAAGTCATGAATAATGGTAAGTTAATGTCATCCCCTTTTCCTGCCATTGTTCAGCTGTCAAAAAAAGTGCTTCGAAAAGTGCAATTCACAGTACAAAAGGCCTTTTTCCCCCCGCCATATCCTCAATTTGTCAAGAAACTGTTCACTTTGATAGACAAGATGATTAAACGACTTAACTTGCTGTTAGGACAGTTGTGGCTCGGTCTCAGCAGCTATTTTTATTCACAAATTTGCGTCCAGTTTTGGTGAAAGCTATGAGAAATTCTCTGCTCTGTGCTCACTCACTCTGTTTTGAACTTGCAAAGCCATGTATCAGGAGAGTGGGAGACCTTTCGTTCTGGAAAAATTGATGGTTTATGTCTTTTTGTATATTTGATGAAACTACAATAGTTTAAGAATAAAAGAAGCACGGTATAAAAGGTGCTGAATAGCTGTCGAGTCCAAGGACAGAGATACAGGTTGACAGTATGTGTTGCTTGCTCAAAAGTGTTGTTGTATTCAAACTGTGGGATGCCTTCAAACCAGGTGAGCTCCATCAGCTTACATAATTCCAGTTGCACTTAAAGGGACAGTCCGAAAATATAAACAAACAGGAGCAACACTCCCTCAAATGCCAAAACTAGAGTGCTAAAACTCAAATTTGTGATGTCATAGGATACAAAGTCTGAAACTGCTCCATAGACAATGAATGGTGAAAGATGTATACCCAGGAGTATATGGGTACATTTTCTGTTTCTGAACTGAGAACACAAGAGGATAAAACTAATTTGGGTATAGATAAAATAAATAAATAAATAAATAAATAAATAATAAAAACATTCTCAGTCCAGAAAATCAGGCTCCTATTTATTGTCTATGAGGAGCTCCAGACTTTATGCTCGGGATGGGCATGAGTACTCGAGTACTCATTTGGACAACAGTAATGGTTTCACATAGAGTACTTGCCACTGCCCCTGCCACATGTGAGCGTATTTTTTATGTATATATATTTTCAATTTAAAATGGGTACTCGCTCATCACCTCCTTGCCTTGCCTCGCTCTCTCTCTCTCTCTCTCTCTGTGTTTACCACGAGACCAACATTACCGATACAGGCGCGCCGAGAAACAGTTGGTGACAGTCTGTCACAGGGCTAGCAGTTAGCATCACACACCTACTCTTGCCTACTTGTAACTGATAGTTTGAATAAACAATTTTCGAGGTTAATGGTTAAAATTTATGATAAACAAACAGTGTTTTCTTTGAAAAAAAAATTCTGAGAATATTCTCTGAGATTATAGAGTCTAATATTTGTGAATAAAAATCTGATATTCTCTAAGGTGAAAGTCAGAAATTTATGAGAAATTTTTTTTAAAATTTTGTCTAGGAGCCACATTACTTCACCGAGCATGGTTAGATCGATGTCATCACACCACAGAGTCCACCAATAAATATGCAATGTGTTGGATGTTAGTTGCTGCTGCAGATGTGAAATGCCTTACCTGTGTAACGTAACATTAATGTCAGCAACAGATAGATGGCTGATTTTTCTCAGGTGAATTTTAAGTTCGTAGTTTAATATACTAATTAAATCCTGGTTGTTCAATAAAAACATTTAAAATACCACATGTTTTTGGTCGTCAGGCAATTTACATTCGTATTTTATAGCTGTTTTTTTGCGCAAACTCGAGTACTCTGTAATAATTTGATGCAAGTACTCGAATGTGGAAGTTAATTGTAAGGCCCTTCCCTACTTTTATACCCTGTGAAATCACAAGTTTGAGACTTACCTCTCTGGTCTCTGGCTTTGAGACAGAGTAGCTCGTGTTCATAAATATTGATTGAACCCTCGTAGACCATGAAAATATCTTATTGGAATTCTTAATTTAGGTGGTTTTTCCCTTTAAAACCAGCCAGTTTGTTTTGCTTTCCCAGTTCTTGTCTAACCCAACCGTAACATTTTATTAACAAAGGTAGAATGATGATCTGTCAGCTATAACTGCTGCTTCCTCCCCTGTATAGCTTTATGCATGTCTTCAGGGTAAATTGCCTCGGTGAGGTCTAACCCTTTATGATTGTTCCTTTTTTGTTCCCCCTATACAGCTAAGATTGAGCAGAGCTGTCTCTGCGGGTTTAAAAGGAAATTGTTTGCTAGGTTTGATGTGTCTAATTAATGCCATTATTACCCCAAGGCATGAATGGAAAGCCACTTCACCTCACCATCTCAGATAACATTGGTCTGGTTTGTCGCTCACAATAGCTGGCAGTCATGTGACCTATAGGGTTTATATATTGTCTGGTGAGGGGAATGAAAAGCCTTGGTTTGAGGCCCATTGAATTTGTGTTCTTTTGTCCGTCAGAGAAAACAGGGAAGATTGAGTTTGTGGCGTGCAGGAAGGTTATGGGAGGACCACAATAAAAGTCTTTTTATCACAGGCAGTTGGAGGTAGAATGGCAAATTGTGCTCTACGATATTGGCTATGCAAAAGGCAAATTGCGTTCTTCTCAAGGACACGTCTTCAAACAACTGCTGTTGGAAAGGAGAGAAACAGAGCGAGGGAGACTTTGCATTTATAGCTGCTTTCATTATTATTATTTCCCTCATCTCCATCACTCCATCTATCTATTCCCCAAACACAAAGGAATTGAGGCTCTGAGAACAGATGTGCACAAACGATACTCTGGTGACATCCGCGTAAACTTATTCTCTTCGTACTCTAGAGCTGCCTCTCCGGCTCCTCACAAACAATTATCATCGGGGTTGTTTGTATCCTCAACTCTTAAGCCTCAAGAGAATGATAAATAGCTGTAGTTTAGTCAGACTTGGCAAGATCCTTTTTTCCCGGCAGTTTTTAAATTTGAATTGAAATGCTTCTCAAGGTCTTTAAATGTTTCTATTCCTCGTGTTTAATTATTCATGGTCTATCTGCCGTAATTTTTGTCACAGATTTTTCTCCATCCTTTTGCTGAATTATAGATGTCCCATTCCCCTCGCTAGGCGTCCAGGAAGCACTCATTCAGTCTGATTGTATAACTCTAACTCAAGAACATTTCAGCGCCTCCTCCTCAACTAAAAGGACGGGAATGTCAGGGAGGCTGAGATTTATACGTTGTATTCCCCCACCTAGATAGCAAGATCTTCGCTCCCATACATCCCCAAAGTAGGTGGCTCAGAAAACGCAGCGACCATTTCACAAAGTCAAGAGCTTCACTTTGATTTACACTCCGGGTAACACCCTGAGTTGAGTGCGACACATGCGGGTTTTTGGCGACAAATGACATTGCCGCTTGGGCCATCTGGGGAGTGTTGAAGTTGAAGAATCACCTTGGCAACCTCCCACTGCTCCGGTAGAGATTGTGTCCCCGTCGGTAAATGAGGGCTTGTGTTCTTCCTGTGCGTAAGCCCTAACCACAGGCGTTTTCCCCAGGAACCTGAACACAAAAGACAAAGCCTGGGCTGACAGTAGAGAGGCATGTGTGTGTGTGTGTGTGTGTTAAGACAGATGGGGGGAGGAGGGAGGAGGGGGTGAGTCCTGCCTGTCACTCTGACCCCAATCACCGCACAGCATATTGGTGGAAACGAAATGAAAGATTGATTTAACCAGTTCCACCTCCGCTGCCTCTGCTCTTCCCATCAACTGGCTGTCCATTTGTTTTCATCCGGTTGGTGGACTCACCTTTTGCCCTCGCGGCAGACTTGCTAGGTTTGTTCTCCTAATCCCTCTAAATGGTCAGTGATGGAAGAGACTTCCCACTGACATTTTATATCCTGTGTTTGATTGAGTTATTTATTCCATTTCTGTCATTTTTATTCTTTCGAAAAAATCTGATTCTTCAATACTGCAGTCGACAAGTTCAGCGTTTTATGACTTGCAGCAAAGTGATATGAGGTTATTTGCTTCCTGTGGAAAAGTGTGAGAGAATGGCGTTATCATATTATATTGTGCGATGCAGTGCCTTACTTACTGCATCTCCCCTCCACGAAATGTGTCCGTCGTGATGAATAAACTGTAGGACCCCTTTTAGCTTTAGTGGGCTTTAAACTACTGTGCTGCCTAGTGTGTTGCAAAAATGATGGGAATAAGTAAACATTATTAATTCATGAAATTACTCATTCCATGAAAATATGCTGTATGTATGGATTATCAGGCATGCTCGCAGATGCACCCGTCCTCCCAGTGTCATGAGTCAGTTTAACATAAACACACATGCATTGTGCATATCCTGCTGTTTCTGTGCCCTTTGAGGATAAAAGTAAATCTGCTTAGAGAAACATAAAATGTACTCCTTTATTAAGATATTGTCTCCCAGTCGTCCAGTTTAAACATTTTCTCCAGTATCATTTAGTTGATTGTTGTCTGTACATCAGGGGTTAATGTACAAATGGAAACTGGTTGTAGCTAAGCTAACATGACGTTCATTCATACAGATTTGTCAAAAAAATTATTTCAAAGGTCCTGTAACTAAAAAAATGTATTTTTCTAAAGTTTATGTTCCCTAAAATGTTTGACCTTGACTATACTGACTTGTATCTCTGCAAAGTTTATCATTAGAGAGGTGTTTTCATGTTCCTCGACTGAAGTGGGTACACCTCCCTTAAATCAGAGATCCAAATGTATGCCAGGCAAGCTGGACTGGGTGTGTCACTGATGCAAAAGCCAATTGCCAACAGGGTGACAGACTTTGACAAAACACTGACAAAAAAACCTCCAGCGCAGAGCAGATTTGTCAATACAGAGAGCAGAATTAGTATTAGCATAATTACCGTTTTGACAGCAAACATGATAAAGTGTGCAGTTTTTGGATGTAAACTGGACCCTGCACGGAGCTGCCTTCCACTATCTACCAAAAACTATATTGTAGCAAATATTATTATATGTTTCACCAAAACTAAAGCTGTGTCATCTGCTGCCAGTTAGCCACCAAGCTAATAAAAAACATATTTAAAAGATGCTAACTTAAAGGGTCATTTTGATATATCTTCCTGCCACCAATTTTGGTGCACAACAGACTCCTGTTCTGAATCCAGGTCTGACTGGGGCTCAAACATGTATCACTGAATCTCTCCGATGTTTCCTCTAATGCTAATGCCAGCCATCTTGATGCATACTTATCTTTCGTCGGACAATCTAGTACTAACGGTGCTGAAGAAAATGGAAAACAAAACCTCTGAAACTAACAGAGGAGGCTTTTCCAGAATTTCCTGATAAGGGAGAAAGAGTAGATCTCCTCAACAAACTCAACTTTTCTGAGTTTTGTGTGAAGTATTATAACTGAAAACCATGTTAAACGAAATATAGCTATTAGGCCTACTAAAAGCTTTTTTATATACTTTGGAAAATGCATGGAGATGGACTTTTAGCAATAGAAAAATGGGGCTATATTAAAGGGAGTGAAACAAAAATGACCTGTGAGTTTGAAGCGTACTAGTATTAGTTTGTTTGCTTTTTTAGGGCAGTAGACAGTAAGGTGGTCGATCATGAACAAAGACAAGCACTTACTTTGTATGACTTGACAATCTTGAGTCTTGTCATGCATCATCCTCCTGTGCTGGTAAGGTCCATCTTACTTTCCCCCTCATGCTTTTCACTCGGCCTTCCCGTTCAGCGCTGTGAGAAGGAAGGCGTTCACCCATTCATCTCCACCCCTACAGCTTCAGGGGGTTCATCAGACAAGGTGGCAGTCCAGGCCGGCCCAGTGCTGGGGCTCATTCTGTGGTTTCAATTCGATCCAGCACGTTGTAGTTCCCCTCCGCCCCTCATCCTCACCCATCATGGCAGTCTCATTTATCACAAGGCCTATAAAGAAGGACTTGATAGAGTGAGGAGCGACCACCACCATTCAATAAATCCTTGTGATTATCCACGCCTCCAAGGTGTATGGGCAAAGTGTGTGTGTGTGTGTGTGTGTGTGTGTGTGTGTGTGTGTGTGTGTGTGTGTGTGTGTGTGTGTGTGTGTGTGTGTGTGTGTGTGTGTGTGTGTGTGTGTGTGTGTGTGTGTCCTGAGCACGTGGGCATTTGTCTCTGACTTTGTAATGGTTGTAGAGGGTGATGTTAGAACATAAGAGGTCCATGTACAGTGCCTTTTAAAGAGCTATCAATTATAAGATGTGTACACGCGTCAACCCCAAGGCCTGGTTTGACTTGTTGCATTTGATGAACAAAAACCTTGGCACTTCCGCCCTCCTCTGTCTTAGCTTTCTGTCTCCAGTCCCCCCCACCCACACATTGACTCCCTCCATCTCTCCCTCTTAACCCCCTCCCTCCTCTCTTTTTCTTCCTCCGGAGGATTGCATAGAGGAGCACTCTAGGAGGGTGATGGAGCTTTGATTGTCGGTTATCAAAAGCTATCATTACGGCTCGCTTCTGCGGGATATGAAAATGATTTCCTAAGTGTAAAACCCATGTCATTACCTCAATGGCCTCAGTGCTATCACTGAGATGTAATAGAAAGAGGCAAACAAATGTGCTCGCCTCCCAGCCCGCCCAGCTCAAACAGAACGGAGTGAGTAACACACAGCAACGGAGAGATAAGTGACAGCAATACCAGGCCTCACTGCCTAGAATGGAACACTTTACATGAAAACAGCCCTCCGACCAGAATTTAATCTTCACCGTTGTCATGTTGTTTTGGTACTGTCTACAGCGAAGGCACCTGCGTGTGACAAGCCCCGGCTGACATTCTCCAGTGCGGAAGCTGACTGTCTACATGCCATCCTGTGAAAGTCGAGGCATTTCTTTTTTTCATCTCCAACCACCACAGCCCCCCCCCCCCCCAACCCCACACCACCTCCTCCTCAACCTGAGCGCCGTTTCATCCTGATGAGATAGCACACAGGCTCAGGCGCCGCATTGACTTGACGATGGTTTCTAATCATTGGAGAAGTAGTCCTTTCTTCCCCAACCCCTCCCCGGTTCTGTTTGCTGAGCAGGGAGATGGAAGTGTATGCCAGCACCAGGCTTTTCTGCTCTTAATCGATGTGGATCTGATAAAGATCCTGGCTCTCTGAATGACTTGTACGCCGCAAAGCCTGAGGAAGATCTGATAACTAAATCGTTCCTCTGTACGTATAACCAGCAAGATGCTGAGGAACCAGATCTGCGTCGCTGTGCACGGATGCTCACTTCACTGACAGAAGACCATAAACACGCCAGAAAGCACACATTGTCCCCCTATTACACACACACACACACACACACACACACACACTTGTCTCGCAGTAAAGTGGCTGTGCTCCGGACATGCCCAATTTGCTTCCTTTCATCCAGGACTAATGTCTCGCTCTACCCAGGGGCTAAGTGCACCATTTGAAGCCCCCTCTAGGACAGACGGGCTGCAACATGCAGTTATTTGTTGTTTTTGTTTCATGTTTTGGGGGAAATCATGTTATCACTTCAGCTGCAGTTGCGTGTACGCAGCCCCCATTCAAATTAACAAGAAGCAATAATGTGCTGATAATTTCTAAAAACATTATTTAAATGTCATGCTGTAATAACAAAAAAATCACTAATAGTTCTATGTAAATGTCAAATTCAAATTATTCAATTACATGGCCAAGTATGGGGCAGGTGATAATTTGTCCACCGCTTGGAATACCAATCTGGCTCTCGCTGGAGCTCATTCTGTGTGCCCTGGCATAAGATAGACCTCAGTAATTTGCTGCTCCAAGGGATGCTTTCATAGCCATTATTATAACTCTATTCCACTGGAAATATCTGCCATACTGGAGAGATATTAGAGTCATATTTTCAGTACTTTCACCCCAGTGTCGCCCTCAGTGTGTGATAGCTTGTGAGAATTGGTAAAAAAAAAAAAAAAATGGTATGGATTTCGAGAGATAGCCCTGTTATTCCTTGTTGTGATTTGTGCTTGCGCTTTTGATACTGAGCCTCTTACTGCTCGGTCAATAAAACTAAACTAGCGGTCACAGCAGACTGGGGTAATAGGCTCATCTCATCAGCTGTCATTCATGAGCCTATGGGCCTATTTGAAAATGGCTGCATAGCCTCCATCCATACACGGGAGGATTTATAAAGGATATCAGCCATTCAGCGCGACCCGTTCATTTGAGATTAAGTGGGGGAGGAGGGTACAGGGTGTTTTTCTTTTTCCTTTTTGCTCTTTCTTCAAAGTCAACCATGACCAGGCTCCGAAATGGATGAGGCACCTTGTTGTTCATGAAAACAGATGATGTCATTCTGAGTCACGGGGCACACTTTGTGATTGGGTGTCCGCCACAGATCCTCACATTTTACTGCCTCCCTCAGACAGCTGGCATTTGCACTGCAGGGAGCCAATGGGGTAACAAACAATTAGCCTTTTCTCAACAAAACTCCAGGGAGAGGCTGTAGAATAGTCATAAGAGCTGTTTACTAAATGGCCAATATTCCTTTATGTACCTTCACTATTTGTGTTGGCACACTAGCAAGAAATATTTTGTCTAATTTTCTCACCCTGTGCCAAAAAGCCAAATATAAATAAATAAATCAATAAATTATTGCTTCCTCTTATTTCATTTTCCCTCCTCTTTATGTGGCCCAGGCCATTTCTCTCAATATTTTTCACAAGTGATTCCCATTCTTTCTGGCGTTCCTCCATTGGCAGGAATTAGGGTGTAGTGGACATTATCTGTGATGTTCCACAAAGACGGAAGTGTGACATTCTCCTTGAACGCTTTCGAAATGAGACTTCCTCCCAGCCGCTCGTGCATGTCTGCTTGAGATTCACACTTTGGTGCATTTGTCACTTTGAGAGCATCTGGTTTAATTTGATTTCTGTGCCTGGCCACCCTGCAATTCTCTGTGCTTTTAGTGTAACCGTTGCCTACTGAGTGCAGCCAACAGATAGTTCCGCAAATAAAGGGGTTTAAACTTCCATTTTCTGGATGGCTTTCCCAACATTGCAACCTATTTGAAGAGGCCTGTTTTCTTTAGCCAGTTCTTCCAAGGCCTGTGTAAGAACCTCTTTTACTTGAGCGTGATTACATTTGTTTAAAATGGCAGATTACTTTCTGAATTATCACATTTATTCCCACACTGTGGTTTTCCACTAGAGAGGAGTTGGCTTTCTTTTTTTCTACTAGCACTTGAATATTGACTTTAGGGCTGATCCCTTTGAAGGTAAATGTCTTACATACCATTCTGCATCGAAGATTGACATTTCTTTTCAATTTTAACAATCATTGGAGGTCAGTTCTGCGAGATCCTTTATCAAAGATGACACCTTCAAAGGAGTACTCCTACACATCATGGCAGGATTTCTCAAAGAATATGCAGCACTTTTATGCGAGCTTTAATACAGAGTACTGATTACCAGAAAAAATATATACAGGTTCTTCAGCTGTTGTCACTGCACCGACAACGGCTGGTTGTCTGTATGTTCATCTGTCCATACTGCATCCCATTCTGGTAAAATAGAAAAAGGAACACCTTGAAGCAATTTCTTTAAATTTGGCACAAACATCCACTTCGACTCAGTGATGAGCTTATTCGATTTTGATGGTCAAAGGTCAAAGTCACTGTGACCTCCTTCTGTTTTATTCTCGTGAACACAATATCTTAAGAATTGAGGGAATTTATGTAAATTAAGAAATTAAAAAACATTCACTTGGACTCAACTAACTGATAAGAATTTGGTGGTCAACAGTCCCAGTCACTGTGACCTCAAGAATTTGTACACTATTTATGACCAAATTTCACACAGATGTCTAATATGATTCAGTGATGAAGTGATGACATTTTATATCCAAGAGGTCAACTTCACTTATCATAATGTTTAGCAAAAACACTTTTCTGGCCATTATTCAGCGCCATAACTCAGGAACAGAAGGGGAGACATTTGGTCAGATGCTGAATTTGTGACACTAATCTTGAAACTGTGCTGATTGTACAGATCATTTGTGATCATCTGCCAAGTTGAAGATATGTGTGAAGCATCTTCATTTGGAATCTGTAGTTTCTTTTCAGCAGCATCTACATTTCAAGTATTGTCTACTGTTACGGCTAAAACTTTGTGCTCTGTCTTGTTGCTCTGGTGGTCCGCCACTTACTCATAGGTTTATCTGATAATGAACCTCAGGTGATTGTCGTTGCTCCATGTGACAAAGCTCTCTATCAGTCCGCTGTACTCCACTGTAAAAAAAATAGTCTCTAAGTAAAGACAGCACGTTTCTAAATGGAAGTTATTCACTGCGATTAAACATGTTAGTACAGTGATAACTTCAATTTCACCAAAAATTAATTCCTTGAAAGTCTTCACTACATGTAGGCAGAAATTCTAATTTGATTTTTTATTAAAGCTGATTGATACATGTTCTGTCAAGGATTTTTTTTGTTTGTAGCTCTGTGTAGACCTGTTGTGACAAATCCTTGAAAAAAACCTAATTGCCTCTTGATCTCTTTCGGAAATATTTTTTTTCCATTTTCATCACTTGCTTTTTTTCATGGGTAGCCCTTTGTGTATGGTTCATATACTATATGCTACACATTAATATCCCATTCCTCATCTGTCTTTAACAGCTCTCCCTCTGCCTCTGTCTGGCCCATCTAATGTTATTTCATCTGCTCTGTGAAAGCGCAACAGAGATCACATCCGTTGTTTCTCCTTGTAAAATCTGAAAGTGTTCCATCTTTCATTCAGCCAGAAGGCGCCTTTATTATCTCTCACTGTACTCGCTTCTGTTATGTCACATGTCATGACCTAATTTCCTGAAAAACATTAATCTCTGTCTTTTAGCTTTTCTGAAGCGTTACATGAGTCGCATTGTTAATCATTCACGTTAGTCTTGGGCAGTATGTAATACTTCATGTCTTCCTGAAAATTCATCTGGGTATTTGGTGAATGTGCTACTTACTTTTAGCTTTCAGATCAATAAAGCCAAAATAGAACCCACAAGATTTTAAAAAAAGTAAAATTCAAACACCTGTTTTCCTTGTTAAACAGAGAAACACAACTGTACACCTTTTGAATTCAACTTTCTTTCAGTCACTGAAGACTCACTGAAGGCTTAATTGCTTCGTTAACTCATCATAAAACACACTTCATTCAAACTCGCCAGAAACAAAAAAAAACTAACCAAAACCTTGGTTACTCTTGCTAGTAATCTAGTTAGTTAGTCCACTTTTCCAACAATCACCAGCTCAGGGTGGTCTATATTAACCCTTAATTCACCAAGTTAGATGTAAAAAAAAAAAAAAAAACATGCTATTACTCACAGTCTGTCTGTTGCTGGCTGCCAGCTGTTTACAGTCCTGTAACTTCTCCCTCCACCACAAGGTGTCGCCTTGTCTTTCAGCTCAGATGCCTGTTCCTCCCAAGCCCCCCAGGAGGTGCATCAGGCTCTGATGCAAATTTTACATAGTGGCCAAAAATGGAATTACACCATCTGGGTCTGTCATGTGATGCTCATGGGACAGATTTCCCATTGACTTACATCCAGAAAGAGACGTCTGTAAATCAGTGGATACATTTTTGTGAGCGACAAAACCCCCGCAAAATGACACATTTCACTATCTAGATTTCAGCCATCCAGTTTGATAACATTAGGAAAGTCCAAACGCTGCAGGATTATTTATTTATTTTTTTTAGACCGCCATCCAAGCTAATTAAGCATTAAACTGAAAGTTACGTGCTCGGGCACACTCGGCCGTGCTTGGCCGCCATAAGTCTTTAGTGTGCATGGATTATGGGGCCTCGATCAGAGTGTTTTATACCTGGAAGAAGGGGTGTTTTTTTTGCTTCATGCACCAATGAGCAGCTCTCATGAGAATGAAGGGGGCCCGACCTTCATGGCTGTATCCGGATTTTCTTAATACATCCATGGTTCCACCAGACAGGAGACTGAGCTCTGGTGGTGTGTGCTGTGCACTGCATACAGTGAGTTTAATAGAAAGATATGCACCTGTATTAATGATGGTATGTACAAACATACCTGCTGGATTTCTAAATACGCTGGCATATCATAACACCGTGATACCGCCCAAGCCAGTATGTATTTAAAAATCTTCAATAAAACTTAATCAGTCAGACATTATGCTTGTAAAGCCTCACTCATAATATTCAAATGGTGCCAACTGTGCTGTTCATTTAGATTCTTGCTTGTTTGTCACGTCCTTTGTACAGCCTGTAGAAATGAACAGCATGCTGGAGCTCCAGTCCAGTTTCCCCCCATGCACCTCCAGAATGTTAAACATGGCTGCCGTGGCTGCCTCTGAATTGCTGGACTGTGTCTCCTGGGGAACGGGGAAATTGAGCCCTGGCTCTTCCTAATAGGTGGTAAAGTGTTAAGTTCCAGAGAAATGGACTGCGAATTTAACCTGGAATGGAAATTGATCCCATTACCTTGTGCTTGGGCTGCTTTCCTCCCGTAGGTAGGAGAGCAAGAGAGAGAGCAAGAGGGGAAAATAGACAGGGCAAGCAGAGAGAGGAGATGAGGGAGAAAGAGAGAGAGCGGGAAATAGAAATGGGGGAGCCACAGAATAAGAGAGGAAATGGAGAAGGGGAATGAAGAGAAAAGACACGGAGGGAGAGGAGATGGAAGGATGGAGAGAGAGAGAGAGAAAATAGAGAAAGCAGAAGAGAAAAAGCGAGGAGACACAGAGTATATGTGATTAGAGGTGATAGGATGGCAGTGGGGGTTGTGTCCTGCCTGGATTGGCAGGCTGGCTGACTCTGTATCAGTGTGGCGCTAATAGCTGACCGCCACTGGGCGAGATGGAAAAGAGAGAGGAAAAGGCAGAGGACAAGGTAGAAGGAGCAGAGGAACGGCACGCTCTGAAGGGATGATACACCTCCTGCTGAGGGTTTCCACCAACAGACCTGTGGTGTCTTGGTGTGTGCAGCTGCTGTGAGAGCGAGTTAGCAACGGTGATGGGATGTGGCAATGCTCAGTATCAGGCTGTGGCTTTGAAAGTTTTCAAATATTTTCTGGGAATATGAATTCCAAACAGAGGAAATAGTATTTTCAATATGAAAAAAAGTATCGTCCGGGTCTCAAGTGTTATGAAAAATCTGGGAGTAGATTTTCTTTGACCCAAAGGAACACCGCCTTCTCTGTGCCCTGGCATATACCTCAGTAATTTCCTTGATTTTATTGAAACTATCTCGTGCTCCCTGCC